>NC_036876.1:10328914-10428654 GCF_002910315.2 Salvelinus sp. IW2-2015
TGATTAAATATTCAATTGTTTTTGCTGTCAATCTACACACAAATACCCGCAGATAATGAAAAGCAATCTTAAGCTGAATGACATTTGATGTGATAATTTGGTCCTGCTATATTTGAAGTGTATCTTATGAAGACTTCATAACACATTCATATAGGCATCATAAGCGCTGCATAAATGGTTCACAAATCATCTATAACCGTATTTCATGCTCTATAAAAGATAAATGTGAACAACTAAGTTGATGCTTATGTCACACAGTTATGCCACATTATGAATCTTTAAAGAGCATGATATACGGTTATAGATGATTTGTGAAGCATCTATGTTGCGCTTATGAAGCCTATGTAAAGGCTTTATAAAGCCTTCATAAGATGAACATCAAATAAAACAGGACCGATAATTGTTATGGACACATCTCATTTGATATTTTTGGTTGATACTGTAGGTTAGGCATGACTACAGCCACACATACCACTGGGCGTGATAATTGGTCATCTCAATTGTTATTTCTGGTTGTTGTATTGTTAGGCATGACTATATCCACATATACCGATGCATGTGACTGCATTTGAGTACTAATAACAGCCACAACAACAGTTCCCTAAATGTATTCTGCCATCATATGAATGAATTAAATGAACTTGACCTGGAGGAATTGTGCGTGTGTGTGTGTGTGTGTGTGTGTGTGTGTGTGTGTGTGTGTGCTTGTGTGCGTGCGTGTGTGCGTGTGTCCCGTTCACCTTTCTCCCCAACAAAGGGCAGGGACCAGGTGAAGACGTCCATGAAGTTGGGCAGCCAGTAAGGGTGAGGGGAGCAGTTGAACTGCCTGATGTTCATCACGTTGTTCTCATACTTCAGCACTGCAGCTATAGGGAACAGACAAAACACAAGTTAGATTAACTTGAATAAATATGTACTTCAGCCATTTAAGTTTCCTTACTAAAAAAACATATATTTCTGTAAGTATGAATTCAAGGACAGGAAACACTCTGTATGTTGCAGACAGAAATAGAATGAATAGAGCTGACATGATGACCTGTTCTATGTGTCAGACAATAATTTATGTTCTACACAATACATTTCTTTCTGTAAAGTTATATCCTCCTTAATCTCGGTTAACCCAGGACTAAAATCCCTTTCGGTCTGATGCTCAATTAAGTTCTGGGGCAGGGCGTGATAGAAGAGATGCTGGAACGAGGAGCGGACCCGGAACGAGGAACTCTACACTCTGTCACACCCTGATCTGTTTCACCTGTCTTTGTGCTTGTCTCCATCCCCCTCCAGGTGTCGCCCATCTTCCCCATTATCCCATTATACCTGTGTTCTCTGTTTGTCTGTTGCCAGTTTGTCTTGTCTCGTCAAACGTACCAGCGTTTTCCCCGTACTCCTGTTTTACTCTAGTTCCTGTTTTTCTAGTTCCCGGTTTTGACCATTCTGCCTGACCTGACCCTGAGCCTGCCTGCCGTTCTGTACCTTTTGGATTCTGTTCTGGATTACTGACCTCTGCCTGCCCTTGACCTGTCGTTTGCCTGCCCCCCTGTTTTTGTAATAAACCATTGTTATTTCAAAACTGTCTGCATCTGGGTCTTCTCCTGAGCCGTGATACCCTCTCTCTTCGCAACTTACGGGCAAGTATATGGGCCAAATGTCCCCTCACCTTCTGAAAGATGCTAAAACCTGCAAAAATCATGATTTGTCCAAATGACCTGTGATAAAATCTGCGCACCGGAACAAAATTACTCGTTAGCCTTTGGATCCCACAATCTGTTGACAGATGCTACGGTACCGTTTATGTTTGCATAGTCTGTCCATGAGAGATTACATCCTCCTGAACAGCCTCATGGAGAGAGGGGGTGTGTATGAGACATCTGACAATTAAACGCATCCAGGTATAATGCATTATAACTTGCTTTAGAACAAGGCTTATAGTATGTTATGTCTCTCTGTGCATAGTTTCCAAGGGTCTCAAACTGGCTGTTATTTTGTCCGGATCATTATGAGATTATTACAAGACGTTATAATGGGGTAATACTGTACATGTTCATGACAAGTCTGACGATGCATTGTAACTGCATCATAATGAATTATACCTGCATGCATTAAGTATAGTGTTAACCCAATATCTACTGTAACACGTTGATCAAATCACTGGTGTACAAATGAATTATGAATGCGTTTAGAGTGCCTTCTATTCTAAAACATCCATATTGTGTATTATAAAACTGTCCATAAAACCGTAAATCCATCTCATAAAACCCCCCAAAAGCTGTCAATTTTATACCACGAGGGACGTTCTAACTAGCAATTAAAACAGCGTTATTAAGTGAATATAACAGCGTTATTAAGTGAAAAGCACGCCCCCATTCTCATCGATGGGGCTGTAGTGGAGCAGGTTAAGATTTTCATGTTCCTTATTGTCCACCTCACCAACAAACTATCATGGTCCAAACACACCAAGACAGTCGCCTATTCCCCCTCAGGAGACTGAAAAGATGTGGCATGGGTCCTCAGATCCTCAGTTCTAAAGTTGCATCACTGCCTGGTATGGAATCGGCTCGGCCTCCAACAGAGGGTATGGCCCAGTACATCACTGGGGCCAAGCTTCCTGCCATTCAGGACCTCTATCCCAGGCGGTGTCAGAGCAAGGCCCTAAAAATTGCCAAAGACTCCAGCCACCCTAGTTATAGACTGTTCTCTCTGCTACCGCACGGCAAGCGGTACCGGAGCACCAAGTCTAGGTCCAAAAGGCTTCTTAACAGCTTCTAACCCCAAGCCATAAGACTACTGAACAGCTAATCAAATGGCTATCCAGACTATTTGCATTGACCCCCCCCCCCCCCCCCTTTTTTATACTGCTGCTACTCACTGTTTATTATCTATCACTGTATATCGCCTCGTTATTGTTATTTTATTGTTGCTCTTTTATTTTTTACTTGACTTTTTTACTTTACTTATTTTTCTTAACTGCATTGTTGGTTAAGGGCTTGTAAGTAAGAATTTCACAGTAAGGTGCATCTGACAAATACAATTTGATTGGATTTGATTTCAATGTTATTTCACATTGATTCCAAGCCCCCACCACAACAGTCCCAGCATAATTTACATGAATTTAAACATGAATAAAACCAGGAAAAACAACTCGCTCAGCATATGGGCTTGATGGACTGATCGCCTCCATTCCTTAGTGAGAAAACATACATTTCTGACGATGGATGGATGGAGGGAGAGGGTGAAAGGAGAGAGCGAGAGAAAGGGAGAGAGATCATTGGAGAGGGAAGATGGGGGATACAGAGACAGAGAGACAGATTGGAGATCCCTATTGGCATGTTGATAGGAATAGTTGAGGCAGAAACATTTTGAGATACACAGCAAATCTACTTGTAAGATCCACATGAGATAAAACAAGGGAAATAGTTTATTGGGGAACCAGGAGGAGTGCTTTGGTTGACCACATTATCCACAGTATGCAATACCGCTCCAAAGGTTCATAAGAATGTGCATACATCAAGCTTTTTCTGTGCCAACATGCATGAAAAGGCTGAATTCTCTGGGAGGCAATTGCAACGTACCAAAAATGGGATCAGAAACTGAGGATGTATCAATAACAAGTTGAAACCTTAGACTGTTTACGAGAAAAACACATACAGTATAATCACGAACAAACAAATCCAATAGTTTTTTGTATTATGAAAAATCTATATTTCCTTGTTTTAGAATTATTATGAAAAACCATTTCAAAATTATTATTTTACCAGGTAAGTTGACTGAGCACACATTCTCATTTACAGCAACGACCTGGGAAATAGTTACAGGGGGATGAATGAGCCAAACTGTAAACTATTAGGTAACCATGATGGCCAGATTGGGAATTTAGCCAGTACACTGGGGTTAACACCCCTACTCTTACGATAAGTGCCATGGGATCTTTAATGACCTCAGAGAGTCAGGGTACCCATTTAACATCCCATCCGAAAGACAGCACCCTACACAGGGCAGCGTCCCCAATCACTGCCCTGCGGCATTGGGATATGTTTTAGAGCAGAGGAAAGAGTGCCTCCTACTGGCCCTCCAACACCACTTCCAGCAGCATCTGGTCTCCCATCCAGGGACTGACCAGGAACAACCCTGCTTAGCTTCAGAAGCAAGCCAGCAGTGGTATGCAGGGTGGTATGCTGCTGGCTGGTATGCTACATACATAACATCATACATGATGATATGTATGACTTAACAAACTATATTACATTTTGCTATATTGGCTCACATGGCGCTTCCACTAGGATCAAATCAAATCAAATTTTATTAGTCACATACACATGGTTAGCAGATGTTAATGCGAGTGTAGCGAAATGCTTGTGCTTCTAGTTCCGACAATGCAGTAATAACCAACAAGTAATCTAACCTAACAATTCCACAACTACTACCTTATACACACACACAAGTGTAAAGGGATAAAGAATATGTACATAAAGATATATGAATGAGTGGTGGTACAGAACGGCATGGCAAGATGCAGTAGATTGGTATAGATACGTAGCGCTTGGCTATACCACAAATGAGTTGCATGAGTACTGTAGTTGTTGAACATAAAGTGGGCATAGTTTAAAGAAGTGGCAGTGTAGCATGGCTATTACATAAAGATGCAAGGCATTGCGCAGTAGAGATATAGAGCTACAGGTATATACATAACGAACATGGGTATGTAGCCGTGGTATGTTAAACATTATATTGAAGTGCATTTTTTAAAGTGGCTAGTGTACCGCATCGCTTTACATAATTTCCATCAATTCCCATTTTTAAAGTGCTGGGCAGTCGGTCCGGGCGGCCAAATTGACGTCAGTATCGTTGGCCACGGTCCGCTAAATGTTACGTGGTGCGCTGTTTAACAGTCACTGATGGCCTGAGCATAGAAGCTGTTTTTTCAGTCTCGTCAGGGACCACCTGCTTTGATGCACCTGTACTGGACCGTCGCCTTCTGGATGAATAGCGGGCATGAACAGCAGTGGCTTGGGTGGTGGTTGTCCATTGATGATCGTTATGGCCTTCCCTGACAACGGGTGGTGTACGTGTCCTGGAGGGCAGGTAGTGTGCCCCCGGTGATACTGCCGTTTGCAGAACCTCACATACCCTCGTGGCAGATGGCCTTACGGTTGTGGGCGAGCAGTATGCACGTACCCAGGCACTGATACAGCCGACAGGCAGCTTCGATTGGATCTGTAGAACGTTTTGTGAGTGCTTTTTCCGCGGTGACCAAGCCCGAATTTCCCTTCAGCCCTCCTGAGGTTGAAGAGGCGCCTTGCGCCCTTCTTACAAACGCTGTCTGTGTGGGTGACCGAATTCAGTTTGTACGTGATGTGTACACCGAGCGAACTTAAAAACTTTCCAGCCCTTCCGCCAACTACTGGACCCGTCAATGTGGATAGGGGGGTTGCCTCCCTCTGCCTTTTTCCTTGAATCCCCACAATCATCTCTTATGTCTTTGTTTATTGACGTTGAAGTGTGAGGTTATTTCCTGACACCCACACTCCGAGGGCCCTCACCCCTCCCTGCTAGCCGTCTCGTCGTTGTTGGAATCAAGGCCTACCACTGTTTAGTTCATCCGGGCAAACTGTGATTGAGTTGGAGCGTTGCATGGCCACGCAGTCAGTGGCGTAAACAGGGAGTACAGGAGAGGGCCTCAAGAAACGCACCCTTGTGGGACCCCAGGGATTTGCAGGTCAGCGGCTGGTGGAGAGTGTTGTTAACCTACCCTCACCACGCTGGGGCGGCCCGTCAGGAAAGTCCCAGGACCCCAGTTGCACAAGGGCGGGGTCGAGACCCAGGGCTCGAGCTTGATGGACGAGTTTGCGAGGAGTACGATGTGGTTAAATGCTGAGCTGTAATCGGATGAAACAGCATTCACTCACGATGGGTATTCCCTCTTGTCCAGATGGTATAGGGCAGTGTGCAGTTTGTGCGATTGCGTCGTCTGTGACCTATTGGGTCGGTAAGCAAATTGGATGTGGGGTCTAGGGTTCCTGGTAGTGCGGGTGATTATGGTCCTTTGACTAGTCTCTCAAAAGCAACTTCATGATGACGGAAGTGATGCTACGGGGGCGGTAGTCGTTTTAGCTCAGAGTACACTTAAGCGTTCTCGGGAACAGGAAACAATGGTGACACAGCCAGGCCGACAAGCCGTGGCCCTCTTTGAAGGCATGTGGGAACAGCCAACAGGGAAACATGGGATAAGGGATTGAAGATATGTCCCGTAAACACACCAGCCCAGCGGTACGCGCATGCTCCCTGAGGTACGCGGCTGGGAATGCCGTTCACTGGCCTGCAGGCCTTGCGAGCGTAACACGTTTTAATGTTTTACTCCCTTCGGCTGCAGTGAAGGAGAGCCCGCAGGTTTTGGTAGGGGGCCGTGTCAGTGGCAACTGTATTGTCCTTCAAAAGCGGGCAAAAAAAGTTGTTTAGCCCTGTCTAGGGAAAGCCAGGACATCCTGGTCCCGCGACGGGCTGGTTCTTCTTTTTGTAATCCGTGATTGGACTTGACCCTGCAACATACTCTTGTTTGTCTGAGCTGTTGAAATTGCGACGTCGATTTTGTCTCTGTACTGGGACTTAGCCTGGTTTGGATTGCCTTGCGGAGAAGAATAGCTAGCACTGTTTGTATTCGGCTCATGCTGTCCGGTCACCTTGCCCTGGTTAAAAGCAGTGGTCTCGCGGCTTTCAGTTCACGCGAACTGCTGCCGGTCAATCCACGGTTTTCTGGTTTGGGAATGTTTAATCGTGCTGTGGGGTACGGACATCGTCAATGCACTTCTCCTAATGAACTCGCTCACCCGAATCCAGCTATTCTGTCAATAATGTTGTTGAACGCAGATGCGGAACAATATCTCCAATGCCGGGTGATCGAAAGCCAGTCTTGAAGCGTGGATCAGATTGTCGGACGCAGCGTATACAGACTGACAGCGCGCGGGAGCTGTCGAGTACTGCGTTTTGAGTTTCTGTTTGTAGGCTGGAATCAACAAAATTGGAGTCGTGGTCAGCCTTTTCCAAAGGGGGGCGGGGGAGGGCCTATATGCGTTCGCGGAAATTAGGTTACTAAAAATTGGAATTTCCTAGGTTGTTTTTCCAGCCTAGGTAGCACAATGATATGCTTGATAGGAATTTAGGAGTTTTGTTTTTAGATTAGCCTTGTAAAATCCCCAGCTACCGATGAATGCAGCCTCATCGGGGTGGGTTTCCAGTTTTACAAAGAGTCAGATAAAGTCGTTCAGGGCCAATCATGTGTCTGCTTGGGGGGGAATATGATACGGCTTGGATTATGATTGGAAGAGAATTCCCTTGGTAGATAATCCGCGGTCGACATTTGATTGTGAATGGAGTTCTAGATCAGTCAGTGAACAGAAATTGACTTGAGCTTTCCTGTGTGTTTGTTATGATGATCACACACCGTCTCGTTAATCATAAGGCATACCCCCCCGCCCTCGGTTCTTACCGGAAAGATGTTTGTTTTCTGTCGGCGCGATGCATGAAGAAACCAGCTGGCTGCACCGACTCCGTTAGCGTCTCTTGGGTTAGCCATGTTTCCGTGAAGCAGAGCACGTTGCAATCCCGAGTCTCTCTGGAATGCTACCCGTGCTCGGATTCGTCAACCTTATTGTCAAGAGACGGACATGTGGCGAGTAGTTATGCTAGGGAGTGGAGCGCGATGTGCCCGTCTCCGGACACCTGACCACGAGGACCGCCTCGTTTTGCCCCTTTTTCGGCGTGCGCACCAGGGTCGCCGGCTGGGATCAGATCCATTGGAGTGTGAGAGTGTGCAAAACACTGGATCCGTTTCGGGAAAGTCATATTCCTGGTAGGAACGATGATGAGTTGACGTTAATCGTATATTCAGTAGTTCCTCCCGACTGTATGTAATGAAACCTAAGATTACCTGGGGTACCGATGTAAGAAATAACACATAAAAGAACAAAATACTGCATATTTTCCAAGGAACGCGAAGCGAGGCGGCCATCTCTTTTCGGCGCCGGAAGTATCTGACCTAGACCTGAGCCAATTACCTTTTCCAGATTCAGCAGCGGGCTGATTTTTTCTTAAGAGAATAGTCGGGGGGCCAGAACATAATTACAGATAATTTGTAGACTGCAAATTGACCGCAAGAAGCACAAAGAGATATAATGTTTGACTAAAACGTAATCATATCAAACCTTGCTTACATTTGTATACGATCACGTTGTGTCTCTATTATGCATGGGAATACTTTGGAACAGATTTCATAAATTAAAATCACCCGGAGCTGATTTCCTGGTGTTTACAGTCTTATGTCCAACAATGAAAATTCCCAAATTTACTTGAAAACTTGGGGGGGCCAAATAAAACCAGTTGGGGAACCTTGACCTAGTCTGTCTAAATAAGTCAAAGTGTGTTATCACATTGCAACAGGCCAGGGAACCACACAGACAGACAGTGTTGCCTCATCCCCTTTATACAGCCCTCTGCTCTCCCTCCCACCTCCACCCCCAACACCCAGCCAGTGTGGCCTGATTCGGAGGGGGGGAAGCTGACACCGAGGTTTGGCCCCGGTGGGGGACTTTCCTGCCTCAGTGCGTCTCCTGGCTGGGTTTGAGAATAGCAAGTCATCAAACGCGGCATGCCAGCCATCTGCATGTCATGAGTCTGTACAGCTACAGATAGACGGACTAACATTCACTGGGCTTGGTGAGGGGTGGGGTTGCGTGGTAGTGGTGAGACAGTGGTGAGACGAGCGGGTGTTGGAGCAAGTAAGTGTTGCAGGCCTCAGTATCAACAGCCATTGTTATGGGCTACTGTGCCTTCTCTTAGATACACACACAAACTCTGAAAGCACAAATCCACCTGAATTGTAGTACACTACATGACAAAAAGTATGTGGACACCTGCTAGTCGAACAGCTCATTCCAAAATCATGGGTATTAATATGGAGTTGGTCCCCCCTTTGCTGGTATAACAGCCTCCACTCTTCTGGGAAGGCTTTTCACTAGATGTTGGAACATTTCTGCGGGGACTTGCTTCCATTCAGCCACAAGGGCATTAGTGAGGTCGGCACTGATTTTGGGCGATTAGTCCTGGCTCGCAGTCTGTTATCCAATTCATCCGAAAGGTGTTCGATGGGTTTGAGGTCAGGGCTCTGTGCAGGCCAGTCAAGTTCTTCCACACCGATCTCGACAAACCATTTCTGTATGGACCTCGCTTTGTGCATGGGGGCATTGTCATACTGAAACAGAAAAGGGCCTTACCCAAACTGTTGCCACAAAGGAAGCACAGAATCGTCTAGAATGTTATTGTACGCTGTAGCGTTAAGATTTCCCTTCACTGGAACTAAGGGGTCTAGTCCAAACCACGAAAAACAGCCCCAGACCACTAGTCGTCCTCCACCAAACTTTACAGTTGGCACTATGCATTGGGGCAGGTAGCGTTGTCCTGTCATCCGCCAAACCCAGATTCGTCCGTCGGACTGCCAGATGGCGTAGCATGATTCATCAATCCAGAGAAGGCGTTTCCACTGCTCCAGAGTCCAATGGCGATTAACTTTACACCACTCAGCCAACGCTTGGCATTGGTGATCTTGAGATGGTGATCTTCCATTGCTGCTCGGCCACGGAAACCCACTTCATGAAGCTCCCGACGAACAGTTCTTGTGCTGACATTGCTTCCAGAGGCAGTTTGGAATTCTGTAGTGAGTGTTGCAACCGAGGACAGGTGATTTTTATGCCCTACATGCTTCAGCACTCGGCGGTCCTGTTCTGTGAGCTTGTGTGGCCTACCACTTCGCGACTGAGCCGTTGTTGCTCCCAGACGTTTCCACTTCACAATAACAGCACTTACAGTTGACCAGGGCAGCTCTAGCAGGGCAGAAATTTGAAGAAATTACTTGTTGGAAAGGTGGTATCCTAAGATGGTGCCACGTTGAAAGTCACTGAGCTCTTCAATATGGGCCATTGTACTGCCAATGTCTGTCTATGGAGATTGCTTGGCTGTGTGCACGATTTTATACACCTGTCAGCAACATGTGTAGCTGAAATAGCTGAATCCACTAATTTGAACGGCTGTCCACATAGTTTTGTATATATAGTGTATCTACACAGTTAGTGCTATATAAATATACTTTTCCCTCTTACATCATTACCAAGCAACCACCAATTCTACATGGCTCAAAATCACATCAAATTTTATTGGTCACATACAAATATTTAGCAGATGTTATTGCAGGTGTAGCAAAATGCTTGTGTTCCTAGCTCTCAACAATGTAGTAGAATCTAACAATTCACAACAACACACACAAATCTAAAGTAAAATAACGGAATTAAGAAACACATAAATGTTAGGAAGAGCAATGTCGGAGTGGCATTGACTAAAATACAGTAGAATAGAATGCAGTATATACATATGAAATGAGTAAAGCAGTGTGTAAACATTATTAAAGTAACTAGGGTTCCACTATTAAAGTGACCAGTGATTCCATGTCTATGTATATAGGGCAGCAGCCTCTAAGGTGCAGGGTTGAGTAACCGGGTGGTAGCCGGCTAATAGATAGAAGATAGATAGAAGATGGAGAAAAAGGAGAGTAGGGCAGTCAGCCTGACAGACAGACAGTGGAGGAAGCATTAAGCTCAGTTGATTATTGTTTGCAACACCAGCATTCTGGGTTTGATTCCTGAAGGGACCATACATTCATAACTTATGTGCTAGCTATCTTGCTTTTAATAAATTAAATAAAACACTCACAAACGACAATATATATTTTCAAACTAATTTAAGTCTGGTTGCAGTTCCTCAGACAACCACCGGGCATCTCTGTTGCTCTAATAACGCTAACTACTACTGTAGTGTTTCTTGGGGGAAGACCAGACCATCCGTGGGGTTGCTCTAACAGGAAAACCCACTAATATGGTAATGGCGACGCCCGCCTGTCTGCCCTCTCATACATTATTCACAGACGAGTGCCTGCCGAGAAGGGTTTTCCTCGCTTCTTAACGAGGACGGCTCTCTGATCCCCTCTGTCTGGAGGGATGAGGGGTGGAAGTTTGAGAGTTCCTTCCTCTGGCTTACTGCTTCCTCCACTGTCTGTCTGTCAAGCTGACTGCCCTACTCTCCTTTTGTCCATCTTCTATCTAACTTTCTCTGTATTCCACTCATGTAACAGCTGTAGACAGGAAATAGAGGGAAATTGGCTGTTTTACATTTTTTTACTACAGTCGACTTTTATGAATTTATCATCCCACACATATTTAATCCAGTTTCTTTTTTTTTGCCATGTCAAATCCCTGTTGCAGTGGGACAATACAGTAGGCTACACAGTACAGTGTTAGAGGAACAAAGCAGATTGAGTTGTCAATGTCATTGACCAATAATAATTGAGGTCTTGATCATAACTGCAGTTCTAAGAAATCAGACACATCACAGAAGGATGGTAAGTAAATGATAATGATGGACTAGGAATGTTTATTGGTTAACTGGTCCTCTCATGCCAAGATTCCCATCCAGCTACCCAACCAGAAATCCAGAGAGGAAAACAGAACAGAGGACATACCCGTTTATGCTCAGACTTGCTCTGACTGTATGGGGGGAGGGGGGGGGGGGGGGGGGGGGTCCCTGGAGAATTACCAGAAAAGGTCCCCACGCTGTCAACTGTGACGAGGCGGAGAATTCCCTTGTTCCCTGTAGTCATTCCTGCCCCGGGAATGCCATCCTGCTATTTACTCAACGCTCAGCACCAATCATGTGGCCACATGCCAATCCCACAGGAAACAGAGTCTGAACTCTGACCTCGGCCATATCTCTGAGCCAGCCCTCTCTAGAGCAACAGCACATCTCCATCCATCTCCATCTCTATTTCAATTCTATCAATGAATAGCAGGAGAGAGGGGGAACTATGTGACTGCCTAGGAGGCAGGTAGGCTAAATGTTTGACCTGGTGATCAACACAGCCAACTTCGCAACACCCAAGCCTGAATCCCCCGTCTGACACTTTCAAATCGTCCATCTATTCCCATCTGTCTCCCAGTCACATTTCTAACTGTCTAAACTCAATCAACAACATATGGCAGGGGAAAATCCGGTAAACGTCTGATACTATGTGTGCCATGTTTGGATATGCGTAACTGCTGTCCAAGAGGCAGGCCCAGCGAAGGGTCTTGTTGAGCTGGGTGGTTTTAGTTGAGCAGCTTGCCAATATAGCATTCAACAAGATAGATTCCTTTGAGCCCAGGTCTGATAAACAGTACTAGAAGTATAAATAGCTGCCACAAGTATGTCTTACATCACAACAGTATCACACCACAGTAGCTTTAACCCTCTTCTCCTCAAATAAAACCAAACTCCACCTCCCAAATTCCAGATGGGAACGGCGACTAAGTCCCTAGTCACATGTCTTGGGAATTAAGTGACAAGGGGATTCTGGGGTATGAGGAGCTACTGTCTCCGATGGGGGAGAACCCCTCAGTTCTCGTTTCACTACGTGACAATCCTCTGCCGCTCCGAAATAGACTTGGGGAGCGGTGTCATTCCCCGTCTTCTTGACTGGAGAAACCCAAGCTGTCTGACACCAGCGACTAAACTTGCCCCCCATATTGTTTTTCAGCAGACAGTTTTCATGTTTACAGGTCAGTGAGAGTGGGGGGGGGACGGAGAACACATTGGCCCGAGTGACCACTCAGCTCCAGTTTATGTGGCTACAGACAACTTGACATGAGACCGTGTAGACTAGCCACCCGAGTAGCTCGGTGACGGAACCATCTGATTTCACGATTGATCTAATCCTATTAAAAAAATAAATAATTAAAGAGTTATTTGGCTGTTAGATTATGTGGACTCGGCAGCGGTGGCCTTTGTGTTTTTTATTTGTATTTATTTGCCTGCGAGACCACCGACTGGGGGTTTCCTGCCTTTGTCAGGGTTGCCAAATCCCCACTCTGATCGAGGTTACACTGACCGCAGACTGATTTGGAGGAGGCTGGTTAATCTGATTCTGGAAACCCCCCCCCCCCTCTCTGTAAAGACTGACGGGCTTAGCTGACTTGCCCCTTTTAGATTTACAGCTGCCATCGATTGGCCATCAATCACGAGACCGCGGCACTCACAGCCGAGATCTCAGTCCAAGACGAGAGAAGTTCAATCTATTACGGTCACTTGCATTTCAATCGGGCGCCCTGCCCCATTCGAACCATATTATACGCCTCATTGGGCAGTTCATCACAGAAATAACAAATGATATAATGTACTCCTCTTAACTCGTCTATAGGACTATAGGGTGAAGAATCCCATGTTGTTTCAAGAGAAAAGAAAAGAATCCTAGAAAACTGAGCACCCTATTAAATAACATTAAAACTCTGAAGAAATACGCAACCGGTGTTAAATGCACAATAAAACTAAAAGAGTGGGATGGGGGGGGGGGGGGGGGGGGGGGTCTAGTTGTGCAGGAGCCCGGGCTGAGTAATGGCATGCGTTCCTGAATGTGCTTCACAAGGTCAGCTATTTAAAGCTCTTTACCTTTGAGTTGGCAAAGCTGGGATCAGATATCAAGGTGGGCTGAGATTACGGAACATCAAAGCAAAAACAAAAACAACCTGGACGGGGCTGTGAACATCAGCCATTGTAAGGCTCACAAAAAAACTCCAAAACGCTCTCCTTCTGTAGATGTCCTTGCAGTAAATCCTACTACATACCATCCTGACACATGCCCGCAAGGAAACTCATCACCGGCTTGCCCCAATTCACACCTATGCGAAATATGCCCCATGAGTGTGTGTGTCAAAAACAGCCCATTTCCTTCTCCCTTTCTCTCCTAAATTCCCCTGTGGTTCCCCGATTGGACAAAAAGAGTCGCTCTTGGACTTTTTGTGCTGACTCACTTCATAAAGGTCTGTCTGTGTGTCCAGCCTCCTCCAGAGTGTGCTGGACACTGCATGCCAAATGGACCACAGCCAGTCCATCCCATCCCACCCAACCCAAGAGACGCGTGAAACGTTTTGGAACCACGGCACTGTGTGCGTGCTCTCTCCCTTTCTCACTGTCCATTCTCTCTCTCAGCCTTCTCTCTCCCTTTCTCTCTCTCAGCCTTTCTCTCTCCTCTTTCTCTCTCCTCTTTCTCTTCTCAGCCTTTCTCTCTCCCTTTCTCTCTCTCAGCCTTTCTCTCTCCCTCTTTCTCTCTCTCCCCCTTTCTTCTCCCTCTTTCTTCTCTCCCCCTTTCCTCTCTTCCCTTTTTTTCTCTCTCCTCTTCTCTCTCTCCCCCTTTCTCTCTCCCTTTTTCTCTCTCTCCCTTTCTCTCTCTGTTTATAATGTAGAGGAAGCATACATTTGATCTGATCACACTGTGTCAAGTACAGTATGACTCAATTGTGGATTCTCTGCACTGTTTTTCTTTGTTCTCTTTACTTTTTTGTTTCACTGTAAAGTGTGTTGTGATTTAAAATGCACTTTAAAAAGAGATGTACTTTTGTGATGTTGTATGAACATCCGTGTCTGACAACCTCAACCGTAAACTACTTCAATAGAGTCGGGATGTCTCGCGAGGCCAAATCTTATCTCATTGACTGAGCGAAGCCGGACAGTCCGATGCTAACTCTAGGGCAGCATACAACAGAGGAGGCTGGTAGGAGAAGCTATAGGAGGACGGGCTCATTGTAATGGCTGGAATGGAATGAACGGAGCTGTATTACACATATCAAACATATGGAAACCACATGTTTGACTGGGTTCCATGTTTTCCTTTCCAGCCATTACAATGAGCCCGTCCTCCTATAGTCCCCCCCACCAGCCTCCACTGGCAAGTGGTAAATAATCCATAACAAATAAACAAATGAATGAGTTAATGAGTACGATTCACTCTGTGCTTGCCTTTGTTGTTGTAGACGTCTAGGTAGTTGGGTGCTGAGAAGATGGTGATGAGAGAAGGAAACCCTGTCGTCTGGCTCTTCCTGTACATGCGGTACCTAGATGGAGAGACAACATCATCACCATCACTGTTACACGAACACTACCTAAAACTGTACTTGTGGTCTTCTGCAGCACAGCGTGGTCCTCTGTAGCTCAGTTGGTAGAGCACGGTGCTTGCAATGCCAGGATAGTGGGTTTGATTCCCAGGACCAT
Source organism: Salvelinus sp. IW2-2015 (assembly GCF_002910315.2). Lineage (NCBI taxonomy): Eukaryota > Metazoa > Chordata > Actinopteri > Salmoniformes > Salmonidae > Salvelinus > Salvelinus sp. IW2-2015. Next base: position 10,344,029 of record NC_036876.1, read on the forward strand.
CTGTATATAAAATGTATGCATGCATAACGGTTCGGGATAAAAGTGTCTGCTAGATTCTGTACAGTGGATGTAACACATTATTATTGTATGCATGTGTATGAAGTCCACGATGGCCTGAGGAATAATGAAATCAATTTGGGAAGGGTTATCTGATCCTAGATCTGTGCCTAAGGCTGGCTAGTATGTCAAGCTGTTTTTTCTCTTTGAGTGGGCCAGACAGTCTTCGTGGAGGAGCAGTAAACAAACAGGGTGACACGCCTTCTGTCAGTTTGAGGAGGACCCTCTGCCTCATCGGCCCTTTTCTCCAATGTTTTGACATGCTTGCTACCAAGGGTGTCACGGTCCTTTGAGGGGGAACTGACGACCAAACTCAATAAAGTTGAATTCAACACAATTTCTTTTGCAAGCGCAGGATGTTTCCTGGGTAGGCTCAAGCGACATAGTTGTCCAAGGTGAACGGCTGTAACAGTTAGCGGTGGGGGAAAAAAGAGGGCACTTACCCAGCGTCCTGTGCTTCATGGGCTCGAATGACCGATAATAAGTTATTGTGTTGTAGAAAGTCGCAGACAGCGGGATAACTGTTGAAAGACAAGACGACACATGCTTGATTAACGGGTCTAATTTGATCAAAAAGCAGTGATTAGATTTCTTTCCCACTGGGCACGGACGTCAAATCAACTTCTATTCCACGTTGGTTCAACGTAATTTCATTAAAATGATGTGGAAACTACGCTGATTCAACCAGTGTATGCCCAGTGGGTTGACACTTAAAATAGATATTCATTCAAGTGTATTTTAATAGCAGGCACCTTCACCATGTAACCATTGGAAAGGGCAAACAAAGGATCCAGCATAAAATCTCAACCTTGTGGTTTCTATAAGTATTCAGTGTGTGTGTGTGTGTGTGTGTGTGTGTGTGTGTGTGTGTGTGTGTGTGTGTGTGTGTGTGTGTGTGTGTGTGTGTGTGTGTGTGTGTGTGTGTGTGTGTGTGTGTGTGTGTGTGTGTGTGTGTGTGTGTGTGTGTGTGTGTGTGTGTGTGTGTGTGTGTGTGTGTGTGTGTGTGTGTGTGTGTGTGTGTGTGTGTGTGTAGCTTTTGCGTACTCATGCAGCTCTGATCAGTCTGACATTGAGGTGGCCAAAATAAACTGCCAGCAATTACAATTTAGTAAAGTTTCAGGATTTTCCATGCCATAACCTTTCATTCCCAAAGAACCCAAAATGTGATTTTGCACTCAGTGAGGTAGGCCCTAGTCACACTAGCCAGTCAGCCAGCCAACAACCCCCTAGAAGCCAGTTACGTTGAAAACTCCCGGAGAAGGAACGTTAAGTAAGTAAGTGAGTGCACATGAACTTCCAGACCTTGTGGAAACACAACAGAGCTGTGTGTCAAAATCATTTCAGAACTCCCCACCACAACAACTTTAGAAGGTTATTCAATGAACCTGATGAAACATGAAAGCAATCATTGTTCAAAGAACCAAACTCACCGTGGAACCGACTCATGTTTATTTAATTCTAGGTCACAACAGGCAACGCATTTTCCCATTGACAAAACGACACTTCAGCTGTCATTTGGAAATAATGTGACGCGTGTGTTTGATAATTAAGTGCAGGGCTGAAGGCTAAACTCAAGTGTTTGTTTCTGGATATTGCTAATTAGTCTAACAATGGTTGTGCCCTTTAATCAATGCGGTTCTCCATTGCTGAAAGCTTTTGGAGCTAAAGGGTAGCTCACTGCTTTGTGTGGTAGGTAGATGGCCTTGCACTTCGGGCCACCTCGTAACATCCATAGTCCTCCTCCTCCAGTTAATATCCAGAATAGAAAGTAGACAAGAGAATGTGTACAGTACACTCTTAACTTGAACAAAAGTGAACAGATCGGTCTCAATTTGCATTTCCTTGTCAGACGGGTAAGAGGGTATGCTTTGAGGGGCACAGTTACACTGCAGGCTTCCTAGCTGAGAGGCCTACTTTGCTTTGTCACTCCAGGTGGACTTACACCTAGAAATAGGTCTAGGTGTCACATTCCTTGTTCTGCTACTGATGACCCGAGGAGAGAAAGTACGCCCGACAGCGGAACGGAAACCAAAGTGCACGTGGTTTCTTTATGGTGTGATAGCATCGCTTCGAGGTAAATAAAAAAGTAGCTAATATCCATCTTAATTCATTATTTTCATTCATATTTGTTTCTCCGGGCATCAGCAGATGCTGTTGCTACTGTAGGTATTGCTCAGAAGACTAAAGACATTTAGTGCTGAACGCAATTGACATCTGTTTTGGGATGGAGCGCAGATGTGATCCATCCCAAACAGTTGTGAAAGTCCCTGACAAATAAACAAACAAATTCACATCCTGTCTACTTCAAACCTGACAGTATACTCTGTGCATCATCTGAACAGACAAAATCCATTCAAGGGCTATTTGCATAAAGCATCTAAAATACCATGTAATTCCCTGTTTAGGCTACTCAAAAACAGTCGACCACACAGTACAGTGTCTGTGCTAGGCTTGAAAAGATGGGGCCTGTATTCATGTGCAATTTCATGCCTCAGTAGTGTGTAAAACAGTTATGAGGGGGCCTATGGTGCTGGGGTAAAACAGTTATGAGGGGGCCTATGGTGCTGGGGTAAAACAGTTGCCAGAAGCCAGGAAAAAGCACCAAACTGAGTCTTTTCTCTCAGATTGGCGAATTGTTCTCCTTTCAGTCTGGAGCTTGAAGCTGGCACATAAACGCAGCATGCCAGTGTGCTGGCAATTACAATGAGCCCTGCAGGCAGATCCAAACGACGACACTGGGAAAAACAACAAGGCTATGTTTCAAATGGCACTCTATTCCCGATATAGTGCACTACTTTTGACCAAAAGTAGTGCACTATGTAGGAAATAGAGTGCCACTTGGAATGCAAGCCCAAAGCCACAGAGGAATGTAAGCCAAGCCAAGAAGACACAGGGGGCTGTTGGGATAGAGGTACAAGAGGAAGCAGCTAACCTGGACTGGAGTTTTACTGTACCATCCTGTTTGAAATGCTGAAGTGTTTATACCACAACAGCAATTATCTGTTCATATACTCTTAAAATGCCTCCTTTATTCCTCGCTTCCCTGAAGTAATCACTGATCTGACATGCCATAACTGTTGAAAGCGATGGCAAGTTTGCTAAAACCCATCTAGCAATGTCTGGTTAGTGATTACTTCAAGGAAGCGAGGAAGGAAAGATACATTAGGAGTATTCGAACAGGGTCTATCACTGTCAAATCACTGTCTTTCTTTCGATAGTCGGTACTACTCGATGTAGTATACTGGATCCCTATCACTCAGATATCAGAGATATCTCTGCGATGGCAGGGCCATACCATGGAAATATCACTGGCAGAACCCGAGAGCATCAACACTACTCTCTTACCCTCTCTCAAGTGACAGGGGTGACATTTCTCGCCCTGACCGGGCATGTGTTGTCTAGCAGATAGTCAAGCGAGACCATTTACAGCAAACTGTTGGTTCATCTACAAATCTATCTCACAGCCCTGACCAAAATAACATTTTGAATGCAAATAACCATTATTGTTCCCACATAAAACACTGTACAGTGAGTATAACAAACACTAGGAACATATTCCTAATACTGAGTTGAACCCCCCCCCCCCTTTTTTTGCCCTCAGAACGGCCTCGTCGGGGCATGGACTCTTGAAGGTGTCGAAAGCAATCCACAGGGATGCTGGCCCATGTTGATTCCAATGCTTCCCACAGTTGTGTCAAGTTGCCTGGATGTCCTTCGGGTGGTGGACCATTCCTGATACACACGGGAAACTGTTGAGCATGAAAAACCCAGCAGTGTTGCAGTTCTTGACACAAACCGGTGCGCCTGGCACCTACTACCATACCCCGTTCAAAGGCACTTCAATCTTTTGTCTTGCCCATTCACCCTCTGAATGGCACACAAACACAATCCAAGTCTCAATTGTCTCAAGACATACAAATCCTTTAACCTGTCTCCCATCCCCTTCATCTACACTGATTGACGTGGATTGAACAAGTGACATCAATAAGGGATCATAGCTTTCACCTTGATTCACCAGGCCAGTCTATGTCATGGAAAGATGTGTTGTACACTCAGTGTACATTCTTTATTCTTTATTGAATCCCCTTTAGCTGGTGCCTTAGAGACCACAAGTCTTCCCAGGGTCCAAAGAGCAAATATTGTGCTGGTATACTCCTCAAATAGGAGGACTTTGAAATAGGCCTGCATTATGGGTAAAGTCTCTACCAAAGATGATATGCAGTCTCTTTTCAAATGACATCAATTTACAAACTGGGAAAAAATTCTAGATAGAGCTCTTTGGGTGTCTGAATGCACTCATGCACCTTTGAGGCTTCCCATGGATTTCCTAACTCTAGCCACTTAGTTTAGCATACGTGTGAAATGAACACAGAACCATTCAAAAAGGTTCAAATACCTTTTGACCTTGATACAACATATAATGCAATAATAATGTTTTTTTATTTTTATAATCTGCAAATCAGTGTGTAGCACACTCAAGGAGACACAACATTTGATTGCTTGTGCTGCTTAAGGCTGGCTTTACCACTGGCATGCCAGGGCCAAAGAGTGTTTATCCACCTGTAATGACTGGACACTAGAGCACTAGAAGACACATTTGGAGAGAACTGTGGCCCTGTTCATTATATTCAGGACAGAGTGAGCTCACTCCGTGCTTCTAGCCATTCCTTTGTTTGCTTTGCCTGCGACTGGGACCTGTTTAAGGGGAGTTAATATGTGTGCTCCATAAACACTTGCGACAGAGTAATGAGAGAGAAGCCAGTTTCTCTGGGACGATGACAAATGCAGGTTATACAGTGACTGTCATATCCACAGAAAGTGTGTATGTGTACTTACAGACAATAGAAAACAGACTGAGGGAGTTGGAAGGGGACTGAATGAAGATGAACATTTGGCAGAAGAACTTGGGTTGGAAGGATTTGGCAAAGGAAGGTTCAGTGATGCTTCAATGGTACCGGGATTCTGTTCTATTGGAATGGTTATATTACTGTAGAGCCGAGAGGTGTTGCACTAAGATCAATGTCAAGTCCGTTGTATGATACATCCACAATGGTAACAAAGGAGGATACGGCCAACTACACACACACACGCACACACGCACACACACACACACACACACACACACCAGCATTTCTACATTGACGTGAAAATAGCATTCTTAAAGATGCAATGTGTAACTTTTTGGGTGACCGACCAAATTCACATAGAAATGTAAGTTATAGCTCGGTCATTCTCATTGAAAGCAAGTTTAAGAAGCGGTAGATCTGTTCTATGTGCGCTATTTCTAGGCTTCCTGGTCTTAAGTTTCGTTTTTTGCGTCTTTAACTTTTGGTTTTATAAACCAGCGTCAAACAGCTGGAAATACAATATTTCTGGTTATGGAAAATATGTTTCACAGCGGTGAAAGCTTGTTTTATCACATAAACTGAAATTAGGCGAACTATTCGAATTTTAGCAACCAGGAAATGGCGTAGCACTTCCTACATAGTGCAACCTTAATAATGTGCGCTGTAAAGTGCACATGAATAAATGAATACATTCACAGCCTTTTTCACACTACGCAGCTTGTGAAGGAGGCGATGCTGTTGATGGCCCACCTGTAGAAGTAGGAGCAGCCTCTCACTGTGTTGTGTGTGAAGTGCTCTTGGCTTTTCTCATTCCCAAAGTCTTCCAGGGGGTCCGACCACAGCAGGTCACACATGGGCCCGTACGCAGGTGGCTCTTTGAATCTGTCTAACTGCAAAGAGAGAGGGACACAGAGTTAGAAGAGACAGGGAAAGACAACGTCAAGCAGTCAGGAAAATGTCTAATCTATGAGGAAACTCAGTCAGTTTAGCTTCCTCAATGGGTTGGTGTTGATCAAGGGATACCTATGGAAAAGTGGTTGTTTTTGTCATTGTAAAAGTCTTGAGCTGGATCTTGATTTAACAATTAGTCTTGCTACATTGAACTGTGGTTAAAATAAAAACTCTCGGTAGGGTCTCTGTTTTACAACGGTACATCATGTTTGAGTGAAAGACACCCACAACATGTGGACTGGATGACAATGTGTGTCTATTATGAGTAGAAAACATGAATAGGTATATTCAATCTTGACCATACTAATACTTCCTCCTCAGAAATGGGATGAAAAAGGTACAAATGGATGTGATCAGCCAAAAGCTCATGACAGTCATTCAGAGAAACCATATCGATTTATCCAGAGAAAGTATACACTGTAGCATAATGGACACTTCAATAGTGCAGATTGGATTACAGAGACCCTCTGATTGCAGCCACAAAATCCAATTGTCGTTATTGAATTTGAGAGAAAGCAGGATCCGACTCTTCAACATTTTTAATCAGAGCGGTCCAGACTCTGCCCGAATGTAACTCTCCTGTTAGCTTGGGGCATCGTTTGAGAGCGAATTGAGAGAGAGGTAGTCCATGTTGTATTATTATTATCAAGGTCATTATTTTCAAAGGAAATATTTCAAGGGAAATGGTAAAGTCTTAATTTTCTTGAACAGCAAAATGGGGAAAGAAACAGTTTGCACAATGCTCTGTGTAAACATATCTGTATCCTAATTTAACTGCCTTTCACATGATAAATTCCATTAGAATAAAATCCATGTGAATGTTTGTTACAAGGGAAAATTGATTATCTTACTTATACTGAACACCCATTATGCTTTTAATGAAACCTCGTTAAAACCATACATGCAATATATTCATACAGCATAGAAACAGTACAATATCCAATGTATCCATGAATTTAATACTTTATCAACAGTAAAATAGGAGATAATTCTGAATGATAGTGTAGCAGCTGAAATGACAAGCATATTGCATGGTCATGCAGGGAACGTGGTTCGGGAGGACACGTACTTTCCTGATGTCGTCAAGATTTGTGATTTCTGGGGACAGTCCTCCGTGTACGCACAGGAACTGCTGGTTCATAAGGGCGGCCAGAGGAAGGCAGTCGAAGGCGTCCATACACGCATCGTACACCCGCTCCGAATACTTAATTCTACCTGTCAAGGTGGAAATAGGGCAGGGAGTGAGTGTTGCCAGGCCAAACACCCCTAGTTCTTACACACTAGGGCAGTGTGCTGGGCCTGGGTCGGAAAGTATTTAAAAAGTGTCAGAAAACCTCCAAAGGACATAAAAATACTCCAGCATAATTTCACTCTGCCCTTGGTATTTTATTTAGACTCTGAACACAACAGCAATAGTTCTGACATATGTAAATACCTATCAAGGAGAGAGCAAATATCTGATTTCATACTATGCCAAGAAGCACTTTTCTGTGTGAACGCTTGAAAGTGAAGCGTCGGGTTGAATGTAAAATGCTTTAGAATGAAAAACTCAAACCATACTTACATTCCTGCTTAAATGTGAAATACTCTGTCAAATGTCTACATTCGTGGTTCCCACGAAGCAAAAATAGTGTTTTGGGGTATAGGATCTTTAAGGCCCACAAGTACAGCACACACTGAAAGAGAACAACAAAGAGATTGGGAATGAATTAGCATATTTTTTGAGAACATATTTTTATAATACAGTATAACCAACAGTAGTTTCAGAGGTACAAACGCAAAAGCATCAACCATTTCCTTCTTTAACTTAATGTTCTTAGAACAGGCGAAACACTTACTTCGATACTGAAATATCCTCTGTCGACGTAGTCGCCCAGGAAAAGGTATCGAGTGCTAGCTGGTGACCCTCCTACTTCAAACAGCTTCATCAGGTCAAAGAACTGGCCATGGATGTCTCCGCAAACTACAGGAAACACACATTGGAGGAAATCAGAAACAACAAATCTTACAATTCTTCACTTCTATATGTGACCCGTTTCAGGAAGCTAGGCGTATGTTGCATGTCACTACTTCACAGGAGAGGTATTTGAACGTCTTTTGTTATTTATTTTGATCAAAATGAGTTTTTTAAACTTTCATGTGCCTTGTATTCCATCTGTAAATATGAATACAATTGTTCAATCCCGAGCCTAGTTGGTTTAGCCACAGAAAAAGACAACCTTCTCGCGAGGCATGGTTGGCTGAGATAATGGATGGGCTGGACATGCCGGGAGATGAGTTTGAATTGGTCTGCCATGTAGCATGCTTCTGTCTATAACGTGAGCTGCTCAGTATGTGGTGAAAATCATTTCTACAGCGGCTTTTTTGAACGATATAACGTTAGCCATCGAGAACTACAAACGTTTTGCTCCTTTTCTCAACAACATTGATGCCCTGAATTTAGCAGGCGCTATCGACAGAACAGTTGGAAAAAGTTGTGATGAGCTACCTTCTGCACACACCACGGTCAGTGTGAACCGGAGGTACTTTACACAACGCTGGTCAAACAAAACAGAGTTCAATGGTTCCAGTCTGCCATGAAGCATTCATCCATGTAAACGGGTAAGAGTCTAGCTACATTTTCAGATATGATACGTTTCTAATTTAGTTAGAAAGTTGTTTTCGTTGCAAATGAAAGCGTACTGTTAGCTACTGTAGCTAGCAAACATTAGCTTTCTGGCTCGCTAGCTAACGTTACGTGTATGATCTGTGTCGCAATAGTATTCTAATTATTCGTATCTAGCTAGCTAGATACATGTCTAAACAAAATACTTCACTTCCCCAGGTGATTACATGACCCATCAAGTTAGTCAGGTGTGTCTTGGGGTGATTACGGCCATCTATTTAATTTCATGAACATATGTACATGTATAGACAATAGTGACCCATCCACTTAGCTAGATGTGGCTGGGGGGTGGTTATAGCATTTTCACATGACCCATCAATTTAGACAAGTGTGTCTGGGTAAGCGTCATCTAAAAATTATAAAATATTTACAAAATATTTTTATCTGGACACTTTCTGTTTTTGATATTTCTACTATGCAAATATGCAAGTAACCATTTCACTGTACCGTTTACACCTTCTGTATCCTGTGCATGTGACAAACTTAGATTTTATTTGATATGGTGTGTGTTTACCACAGACAATAACATGAAGAACAACATGACCTGTACCAAAGTCAGATTAGGATATAGGCTAAAGTGTCCAAAGTTTTGGGAGTTTTTCCTTTTTGTAGGCTACTACTTTTACCACTTTTAGTCTTGAAATCTTTGGTTGTTTACTAAACTACTCACTCTGTTTAGCACATGGCCTCACGTGAATCCTTAAAGAGATGGGTGGGGCTAAGGCTTAAGAGGGTGTGAACGATGCTGAATGGGTGTAGACAAAGAAGAGCTCTCCAGTAGGTGTAAAAAATATTCAAGGCTCATTTTCTCAAAAGTGGGGTCACAAGATACTTTTCTAGCTCTGAGTCTGTATTTTTATCCAATGTAAAAAAAAAAAAAACTATTTAAAATGTTGCTACATAGGACCGAATCCAGGGGGTGGGTCACATATTCGAAACATTTGCTTCGTCCTCTTTAAAAGTGCAGTTTTCCTGTGCAGTAAAAATTCATAGGCTTTCTAATTACACTTATGTATACCCTTTGAGGGATTTTGTTTGTGGTATCATGATTCATGTACATGTTAAGAAGAATTACATGGACCCAGGACAAAAAGAGCGTTTTGGGCAAGTGTTCCTCCTAATACATAAACATCATAGTCACATTTATCATTATCATAAGCCACTCTCTGATCCCAAGAGGGACAATAGCTTTTATTTACAGGGGCAATTATTAGTTCATATATACCCAGTTCCAATACACAATGCAACTACTTCTCTCACCTGACAAACAGAAAGGCTTCAATTCCAAGCATGTTTCATACAATTTTCCTAGAGAGGATTTGCAAGCGTGAAGTGTCTTCTGTTTCTGTACTGTATGTTGCCAGCCAATTGAACCTGAACCAACTGGTACAAAAAGGTGTTGTCTCGCCTGTATCCTTTCATAATACATGCATCATGCATAAAACATGAAAACCAAGCGACTTAGTGCTGCATTACATAGTGAGCTCTGCTTTGACTAACCTGCGCCACCAATCAACATGACCTAACCTACTCTTATACTATATCTGACTTCATTTCTTAGCATTAAAAACATTTGAGTTTGCCAAACCCTCGACGTTGTGTCAAGTACCTGTTTTTTTTTCTCTCGAGATAAATGCAACACCTTTACAGAATGTCTGTCGCGTTGGACCTTACTCAAACCAAGAAGGACCACTGTAACTGTGAAGGGAGATATAGCAAGACTACCTATCAACAAACAAACATCACAGTAAAAAAATACTCAGTATATGAGTAGTGTGGGACTCGTTCTTCAATAACCCAATAACCTTTTGAATTGGCCCTTTCACTCTTACAAGCACCACTGGAAAGAGCTGTACATTGATACCCCATTGTTAGTGAGGGTATAATGTTAGTGAGAGTATAATGAGATAACATGACAAATGAATCAATAACGCTGTCATTCAGCCATAGCTCCTATCAACATTTACATTATGGAAGCGCCAACATTTCCCTCTTTCTCAGACTCCGGGTGGCATCTTTAATAGAATAAAATATGTCTGTCTCGCTATGACATGAGTCACTTCCCTGTGCTTTTTATTCATAGAATACTGACTGAAATCTATGAAAGGAACATCACTTGCACAGCCTATTATTATTAAGGAACAAAATCCTGCTATTATGGAGGAAAAAAATGTATCCTAATGCCTGTTTAGACCTCAACTATAGAGTGTTGTTCTTGTCTGCAATTGTATGGTAACATGCAGTGTCGAAAAATGTACTGTACTCTCCCTCTCTCCACTCTTAATAACAGAGTGATGGGGCATTAACTTATTTAGTCCCGTTGGTCTACTTTACACTAATGTGACAACTTTCATGTTAATCACATCCCCACCTCACCCATCAATCAATCGCTCCAGTCAACAACCCAACATGACCCACACTGTGACTGGCCTGACTCAATCGCTTCAGTCAACAACCCAACATGACCCACACTGTGACTGGCCTGACTCAATCGCTCCAGTCAACAACCCAACATGACCCACACTGTGACTGGCCTGACTCAATCCTCCAGTCAACAACCCAACATGACCCACACTGTGACTGCCTGACTCAATCGCTCCAGTCAACAACCCAACATGACCCACACTGTGACTGGCCTGACTCAATCGCTCCAGTCAACAAACCAACATGCCCACACTGTGACTGGCCTGACTCAATCGCTCCAGTCAACAACCCAACATGACCCACACTGTGACTGGCCTGACTCAATCGCTCCAGTCAACAACCCAACATGACCACACTGTGACTGCCTGACTCAATCCTCCAGTCAACAACCCAACATGACCCACACTGTGACTGGCCTGACTCAATCGCTCAGTCAACAACCCAACATGACCCACACTGTGACTGGCCTGACTCAATCGCTCCAGTCAACAACCCAACATGACCCACACTGTGACTGGCCTGACTCAATCACTCCATGATCACTCCATCGCCACTCAGTCAAATAGGATTGGTTTTCCATTGCCCCTCTTACCACGTTCACCACTGCTCCCCGGAGAGCCAAGGAGCCACAGCCCACAGGGCCTTCCGATGTTTGTCACCCGCTGGCCACACACTGACAGCAAGCATGCTGGGACTGTGATTACGGAACCCAGACCAGCCAGGAACAACCCAGTCATTTCTTTGTAGACCCATTGCAGTGCAGTGGTCGGAGTAGAGTGTCATATCCAGCTGCCAGTCAACCTTCACGACCAGCCAATCATAGTTTATATTATCATACAAAGAATTCCCTGATTGGTTTTAACAAAAAAAATAATAATACTGTATTTATATTCTGAGTGTGTGTGCTATTCACAAACATTGGTCGATACTTCCCTCTCCATTTGTCTAACCTTACATTTCAGTGAGAAAATGCTAAACAACATGAACGTTCATGTTAACAATTGACACTGATATACAGTAGCAAAAGACAACGCCAGCCAACTACAGTACTCTGCCTGAAACACAGTTGCTATAGCACTGATATTAATTGGGTCCTTGGCAATGAATATCAAAACCATCCTCTGATTTGTTCGCATGTCTGTCTTTAAGCATGCATCTAAAGATTTCGAGAGTAAGCCCGTAGAAATGTATCGACCACAGTTCCAATTATCATCTGTTGGAGAAAAGCCATTAGCTCGAGTTGCAAACCCCCTGAGGCACAAGGAAAAGAAGAGAGAATTTCTCCTCCGCATATGCATCGTAAACTCTCATTTTGTCATTTTGTCTTTGGAGAATACCCACTCTTTGCAAATGGTTTCATTTCTGGATTTAGACTTAAAGCATATGCATCGTAAACTCTCATTTTGTCTTTGGAGAATCCCCACTCTTTGCAAATGGTTTCATTTCTGGATTTAGACTTAAAGGGTTATCATTTCTAATGCGCTCCCTCAGAGTCAACAGTATGGTGTTACAAATGAGATTCAATTCACGCTGTCTGAGAAGCAGCTCACTGTGCAAAGTGGATGTTCAATCTCGCTTACTACAAAAATATAGATATTTGTAAGGCAGCATCGATCCCCTAATCATATGTCATTAAAGGAAATGATGGAATTATAGAAAGTGAAAATCCCTCTCGCTCATTGGTTTCTCAGCCAGCACTGTACGCCAAAGCTGACCATGATCACTATGGAAACCTCTCTTATTGGAATGGAAACAACCCTACAATGAAAGAATGTGTTCATACACTGGAGTAACTTTCAGAGGCTTTTCACACCAACTCAACTGTTAAATACAAAGGACTTTTCACATGGCTGCTAACCACAACATGCTAACACTTTGTGCCATAACAAGTTACGACTATTCAGTTTTATAATGTGTGATTTAAGATCAATCTCGTGACCAGGATTTAACTGCATGTTGTAAGCAATACTAACTGTAAATCAATGCAAGCAAAGTCTATACCAGGGGTGTCCAACCCTGTTCCTGGAGAGCTACTGTACCTTCCTGTAGGTTTTCGCTCCAACCCCAGTTGTAACTAACCTGGTTCAGTTTATCAACAAGCTAATTATTAGAATCAGGTATGCTAGATTAGGGTTGGAGTGAAAACCTACAGGATGGTAGCTCTCCAGGAACAGGTTTGGAGAGCCCTGGTCTATATGATTGCACATTTCTGGTTCATTTCTGGTCAATGAAGCATGAATGCATACCAGAACAAAACATCGTTCTGTCAAAAGCTGGGATGAACTCAATTAAAATGACTTACTCAACATCACACTGGAACGAGACATAAAAGGAGAAGAACAACAAACAATCCAAGAACACAAAGGGCATAGAGGGACATGATGAAGCAACAAAAGGTTACACTAAGCCCTCCAGTGCCGAGGATGTGCTCTCTGTGTGTGTGTGTGTGTGGGTGGATCTGAAGACCTCGACAAAGCCAACCTGTGTCGTTTTTTCTCTGTGATAACGCCATGGTGACAGAAGTGGCTGTGGGGTCACACTGGAATAGTCAGAGTGACCTAGGGGTCAAGGTGACGACCTGATGAATAGGCAGCCAGGCCACAGTGAGTTGTAGTCCCGTGTAGCTCAGTTGGTAGAGCATTGAGCGTGCAAAGCCAAGAGTTGTGGGTTTGGTTCCCATGGGGGACCAGTATGAAAATATATGCACTCACTACTGTAATTTGCTCTGGATAAGGGCATCTGCTAAATGCCTAAGATGTAAATGTTGTAGTCAGCTGGACACAATGGGTAGTAGGCAGTATTCATAGCAGATACAACGGCTTTCCTCTGGGCTTTGTTATTAGCACACACAGATGTGCACAGGCAATCACGACACACATATGAGATGAGCAGGTGGGAGTACATTATCTCAAGTGAGCTAGGATTTGTTCTCGCCAACCCGCGTGATAGAGAACAGCAACAGCAGTGTGTGTGGGTGGCTGACTTACGCAATCTAGTGTGGCTCAATAACCTACACAGGCCACTCCAGAGGCAAGCTCATTGAGTTGGTGAGATCCACCGGGGAAGGCAGACGGTGCAAAATCCTCTTTTGATTGAGCAGATCGGTAATACCTCGGAGATCAACGCCGAGTCTCTGGGAAGAGTTCCAGCCTGGAGTGAAGTAGTAGTGGATATGGAATGCAGCTCGCGATCTGTTCAGTATTCATGTGTTATATGTGAGAGACCGGGATGTGAAGGTCTGCTAGAGAAAAATGCTCTTTTCTCTCGCTGGTTGTATAGTTAAGTCATTACTGCAGTTTTTTTGCAATAGCAGAACATAGCCACAGGTTGATGTACTGAATGATACAGCAGAGAGCTGTGTCGGGAGCAGTTTGGGCCTGATGGACTAACAATGTGGCCTGGTTCCTCCATGAAAGCCCAGATGCCATCTGGCACAACCAGGAAGAGAGTGTGTGTGTTGTTTGTCTCAGGAGGGCCATTCAGCCAAGACACATCACATAGACAGAGGAGATGGTAGAATGAGGTGGAGAAAACGCAGCGTGTTTTGTTTGTACAGTATGAGTGAGAAAAAAAAGATCTATTCTTTCCAACAGAAAATGTGGCCTTGTGAGACTGTCAGTGTGTGTGTGTGTGTGGATGGGTGTTTGTGTGTGTGTATATGTGTGTATCATTGCCGTAGAATAGGACTGTTGAGTAGGAGAGGGGCGGGGGGTGGGTGTAGGAGTGGGAGTAGAAGTAGCTAATGTTAACCCCTACCTCTGACTCTACTATCCCCCAGGCAGATTCACAACCAACACACAACCAAGCCTTTTCACTCACTCTCCATTACACTTTAGAACCAATCACATACAACTGATTTCTCTGGAAGATAGCAATGATGAATTGCAGGTCCAGGCTTTTTTCTTTACTACGGAATGAGAGGTATTGCTTACACAATATGATCTGCAGAGAATGAGATAGGGACCACACATACAGCATTATGGAGCTACCAAACTTATTCTCCAAGCATCATTTTTCGAAATAATGCAATTATGCAATACTCCCAGCTAGCACATAACGTTCTGAGAACCATATGTTTCTCAAAGCTTGGTGAGAGCGTGTTGTCCTATGGTTATTTTGCATACAACTTTCTGGGAATGGTGCAGGTAATGTTCTAGGAATGTTCTCCAACTGGTTGGACATTGGGAATGTTCTCAAATAGTTCAGAGAACACTAAGAAACAACGTTCTTCTGTGGGAATTTCAGTACTTCAGCATTACTTTTCATACAGGTTTCCTCAAATTGTTCTAAAAACATTAAGAAAACTTTCCATAAACAACACAAGAAAACTTTAGTAACGTTCAAATAACATTCAAAGAAAAACATATGCCTGTTCTCAGCATCAACATAACGTTTTATTCTCTATCTTGTTAAGTGTGTTCAGGCGTGTTGGCTGTGTCCATTAATTGGTCACACCTTCCTTTGAAATGGGGTCTGTTTGAATAGACTAAAATGAACAGATTTGTATAAAAAAAAATAACATGGTATGTATACTACAGTAGCTCCATCTATGCAGTGCAATGGACTAATTCCATTGATAGAGAAAAGGTTAGGTTCGAATCTCACTGATGCCATGCCACAATAAAAAATACATGTGTTTGCGTGATTGATGGATTCCATGTGTCCTATCGGTGCTGGAGTTCCAAAACATTAACCCAAACTCCAGAGTGGCGCAGTGGTCTAAGGCACTGCATCTCAGTGCACGAGGTGTCACTAAAGTCCCCGGTTCGAATCCAGGCTGTATCACATCCGGCTGTGATTGGGAGTCCCATAGTGTGGTGCACAATTGGCCCAGCTTTGGCCGGGGTAGGCTGTCATTGTAAATAAGAATTTGTTTTTAACTGACTTAGTTAAATAAAGGTTCACGTTTAAATGAAGAAAAAAACAAGCTAATAGTGTTATTAAAAGTCTTATTGGAACATGTTCTCAGAACATTATTTAATTACTTTTAAATAATCTAGTAATTTGGGAGTGGCGGTTAAAAGAGTAACCGAAAGGTGGCTGGTTCGAATCCCGAGCTGGCAAGGTAGAAAATCTGCCGTTCTGCCCTTCAGTAAGGTAGTTAACCCCCAACAACAACTGCTCCCCGGGCGCTGATGATGTGGATGTCGATTAAGGCAGCCCCCCGCACCTCTTTGATTCAGAGGGGTTGGGTTAAATGCAGAAGACGCATTTAGGTTGAATACATTCAGTTGTGCAACTGACTAGGTATTCCCCTTTCTCTCATTTCCATTGAAAAAACATTCTGTTTTACCGGTCAGGAAACTTATGGCTTCATTCCCAGAACCAATGGGAAACCAAAAACGTACGTCCCCACAACTTCCAAAGAACCAAATGTGCTAGCTGGGCAGTTTGCCATCTTTCCATTAGTTTAACATATAGTTACCGTTAAAAAAATTATGGTAATTGAAACTAAAAAAGCAAAGATGTTTAGACATTCAGAATAAAAAACTTTTTTAACACCCACATGTTTCAGAGAAAGAACAAAATTAATGAATTAATTCAAATAAACAACCACATCGACATGATTGCACCAACTTTGGTGGTATGACAAAACTAAAATAGAAACCATTTTGTCTTAAAACTTATGCGAACACATAGCAACCAGTGCCCTAACGCTCCCTTATTATATACTGTGAAGACTGCACATGGCTCTATGATTTGTGATCATGGCAGAGACAGTGGAGACATAATTTACAGCACATTGTGCAACACACAGCCACAAATAGAGGGACAGCAGCACAGCACCTAGGCACCCTGCCATCTTCCATCATCACCTTAAGGCCATGGGTTTGAGTTCCATGGGTTTGAGTCTCATGTAAGGAGCCCAGTCAGCCATACCCAAGCTAATACCTAGGCTTTAGCTCAAGGGACTAACAGATATTTGCTGTGCACAGTAGACACAGATTCAAACACAGTCAGTCACATTTGCATTAGCCAGGGCCAAACTGGAGAGCAATGACTTGGTTTCTAGTGTCGAGACTTTAGAGAGAAAGAGAGTCTCAAATGCTATATTTCCTTGTAAGCTGCACAACAGAGTCTGAAACAAAACATATAAAGGAGATTTCTCTTAGAACTCTTCATGGATGTGATCTATTGCCATTCGTTCCTAAGACTGGCCCCCTGCCTCTCATTAAGCCCCCATCAAAGAAGCTCATTAGGAAGTCTAATTGGGCTATGACTGAGTCACTTGACTTAATGGCGAGAGAGAGAGAGAGAGAACAATACGTTTGCATAGGTTTGAATCGGACTAGTTCTTATCAAAGTGTCAGGAATCACACAAAAATGACAGCTCGCGTAAAAATGTAAGATTCAACTAAACCAGCAACCTTAAAAACTTGACCAAGGTTTAGTGCATCTCCTAACGAATGGTTAGGAAGCGGATTACATTTCAATCCATTTCACTGGCTCACACAATATGTTATGTGACACGAAGAGAAAAATACTCTATTCACCTCTCCACGAGGGCAAATACGTCTATGTGTGTGTCAGAGTCATTTTCCTTTTCAAGTCTATATGTACCAGAAGGGCATTTGAACAATTAGCATCGCCTTGGTTGGTCAGACTGTGTGAACCAGTTTAAAATGTCCCTCTGCCCTTTGCTTGTTACAGCGTTCTGGTGATGGGCAGCAGAGCCCACGCACGTCCTTCAAAGCCAGGCGGTGACTCACATACTCAGGGGAAGTGGGAAAAGTCAGAAGGTTGTATAAGGGCGCCCCAGACAGAGAGAGGGAGGGAGGGAGAAGTTCAAACAAACACGCATTGATGTATTTAGGCTACAGAATGACTTTGGGTATTGTACAATTTTGCCACCACACACAACCAGGTAAACTCCCCTCATAGGTAGAAACTTCTAGATTTCGGGAATAAGAAGTGTGTGTGTGCAGGCATTAGTTTGGTCTGTGTATATCTATGTCCGTGTGTGTTTTACTCACTAACCTGTCACGGGGGCCTCTATGTCCAGCAGGTTCTTCTCAGCCCTCAAGATGGCCGCTCCCTCTCCGATGAGCCTGAGGGCCACGCTCTCCTCCACGCGGCCCTCCTTGGTCAGGTGGCCTTTGAGCACGTCCACTTTGGGCTTCCCATCGCTGTCAAACACCTCCTTGGCTGTGAGTCGGTGACTTGGCGGGAACGGGACAGCTGAAGGAGAAGGAAGAGGAGGAGAGTTAGTTCCTAGAAACCCACAGGTACAAAAGCCCTCACACAGTAGAGAGTGAGGAGGAGAGACATGTCGGAGACTCTATGCTCCCAAGAGGACTAAGTCAAATAAGTCAAAACTACAGTTGAATCACTGAGCAAGTTGAAGTCTTTGGAGGAAATATCTTTGACACATATCTGTCCAGAGAAAAGGTGTTAAGGGAAATATGCACCTCTCATTGAATGCAACAAAACACATTTCTAGATTTGAACTAAATGTGTGAATACATCTATATAGGATTTATTCAAATAGTAAACAAAGTTGCACTCTGATGTCAGCAATTATCAAACAGAAAACCAACTGCCGGTTTAGCATATACTAATGACGCCGTTGAAATGACAAGAATTATCACAGCTAATATTTGATAGCCTGTAGCTAGCAGAACTGTGTGTTACTGCTGCCGCCTACACCAAATCCTCTCAAATGCTCACTGTCCTGGCCTTACGGCCATCTTAATTATTGACTAATTACAGTCATCCACAACAATATCCTTCATTTGAGGAAAGCAGAACAGCAGAAACAAGGCATTCATTTCGGTGGAATTTGTTTCAATCATGACGCAGTCAAAGCTTTCTTGTTTCCACACAATGTAACAGCCATCCTATTATATAATACACAGTAATAGCCACCCTATTATATAATACACAGTAATAGCCACCCTATTATATAATACACAGTAATAGCCACCCTATTATATTAATACACATAATAACATCCTTTATTAATGCACCACATACACAGTGAATAGCCATCATATTATATAATAACACAGTAATACCACTATATATAATCCACATAATAGCATCCTATATATAATGCACAGTAATAGCCACCCTATTATATAATGCACAGTAACAGCCACCCTATTATAAAACACAGTAATAGCCACCCTATTATATATACACAGTAACAGCCACCCTATTATATAAACACAGTAATAGCCACCCTATTATATAATAACAGTAAACCACCCTATGTATATAATACACAGTAATAGCCACCCTATATATAATACACAGTAATAAGCCACCCTATTATATAATACACAGTAATAGCCCCTATTATATAATACACAGTAACAGCCACCGTATCATATACACATATTACCACCCTATTATAAATATCAGTAACAACACCCCTATTATAATACACATAATGCACCCTATATTAATACACAGTAATAGCCATCCTTTTATATAAGCACAGTAATACCATCATATTATATAATACACAATAATAGCCATCATTAATAATACACCAGTAATAGCCATCCTATTATATAATTCACAGTAATAGCATCCTATTATATAATGCACAGTAAATAGCCATCTATTATATAATGCACAGTAATAGCCATCCATATATAATGCCACAGTAATAGCATCATATTATATAATGCACAGGTAATAGCCAGCATATATATATGATGCACAGTAATAGCCATCAAGATTCATATAATACACAGTAATAGCCATCATATTATATAATACACAGTAATAGCCATAATATGATTTACACACAGCTGTACAATACAAAGAAGGTTCACCTCCCTGATAGTTAATTGCAAATTAGCCACCACGACTTTATGAAAATATGAAGTGGATTCACTAACTCAGCATTTTCACACCATCAGAAACGAGGAAATCGTCCTAATTAACATCCCAGAGCAGCATCACTGCTAACGACAGAGTAATGTGCTGTGCCATTAGCCATTACAGGACCAGCGTCATTGAGTGGAGAGGGGATCTCACAGACCGAGACAATGATTTCACTTAGGTGACATCATCTGTAATCAGAAATCCAGCACACCTCCATGTCACACTGTAATGAATAAAATAATAGAAAAAGGTCATTATAATTATGGGGCTTAATTTTATCTACCATGTATGCTGCCAAAACTACACAGATCTCCTGAAGTGTGCACTTGAACACTTCCCGTCATGGTGTAAACTCCCTCCAGCCAATGCTTACACCAATCCAAATTCTTTAAATCCATGACAAGGAAAGCGCAAGTGCACATTTTGGGAGAAGCGTGGAGTACAGCCATAGAGTTCTACTTCACTTTCAATAGTCTCTCTCAACAGACATTCGTATGATACAAGAAAGCAGAGCTAGCTCGAGATTGCAAATATGGCTTGCAAAGTTAACCTTCTCTTTCAATACCTCACTCAGCTTCAATTCAGACACCCAACATGGATGATGACTGAAACAATTGACAAGTCAGCCAAACTATTCCTACCAAACAACTTCACATAGCCTACATCCCTATACAGTGAACACTCATCTGTGTTGGTGTGCTTTAAACCCCAGCCAGTGCCCCAGATATGGTTACCAAAGGCCCCCTGGCTGGGTCACTTCTCAGCACCTGTTGTGCAACTCTAGCCCCGAGCTTAAAATGACAGTCTGTCTTCATGCAGCCTCCCGTCTCTCATGTTGAGCTGTTGAACACAGGCTCCCCCCCAGCCTTCCACCACGTCTGTCACACAGTGCTACTCATATCATCAGGGGTGGGGGAAGCCTCTGTATGCTGATTCCTGGGAACAGTGTGTGTGTGTGTGTGTGTGTGTGTGTGTGTGTGTGTGTGTGTACTCATCAGTGCAACTACACACAGAGCCTGATGTGTAGTCTCCAATCTTACAGGCATCTCATTACTGACACTCACTGTGTGTCAGGATATCGCTACATTCATTTGACATCACCAACATGCTGGGGTCGATGACAGTGACGAATTTCAGTGGTATTGAAAATATTCCATTCTTTCAAGTTTTACGCACACAAAGTGTGAATGTGCAAACAAAATGTAAGCAGAGCAAAGGCTTCTGGGTGAAGCTTGCACCTAAGGACCAATGTAAGTGTACCAAACAGGAAAACACCTGTTGCCTACCTGGCAACGCTGAGTGAGCTAAATCAAGTGCTCCTAGTATTTTATTCCGTGCCTGTAGTAGGATGAGGTAAAGGGCATTCAGTATTGTTGGATACTCCTGGCTGCAAGTGATGCTCTCAGGTTGCTGATATCCAGTTGCTTAGCAGACTGTTGAACAATGTGTTATGCATGCGAGTGAATAAAAGAGAGTTAGCATAGACTACTAGTTGGCATATCTGTGTTGTTAATGTCATTTGAAAATGTGTAGGGTAGTTGGTTTGTTCATGTCATTTGAGAAGGTGTAGGGTAGTTGGTTTGTTCATGTCATTTGAGAAGGTGTAGCGGTAGTTGGTTTGTTCATGGTTCATTTGAGAAGGTGTAGGGTAGTTGGTTTTGTTCATGCCGTTGAGAAGGTGTATTGGGGTAGTTGGTTTGTTCATTGTTTTGAGAAGGTGTAGGGTAGTTGGTTGTTTCATGTCATTTGAGAAGGTGTTGGGTAGTTTAATTTGTTCATGTCCATTTGAGAAGGTGTAGGGTAGTTGGTTTTGTTCATGCCATTTGAGAAGGTGTAGGGTAGTTGGTTTGTTCATGCCATTTGAGGAGGTGTAGGGTAGCTGGTTTGTTTCATGCGTTGAGAAGGTTAGGGTAGTTGTTTGTTTGTTATGCCATTTGAGAAGGTGTAGGGTAGTTGGTTTGTTCATGCCATTTGAGAAGGTGTAGGGTTAGTTGGTTTGTTCATGTCATTTGAGAAGGTGTAGGGTAGTTGGTTTGTTCATGTCATTTGAGAAGGTGTTAGGGTAGTTGGTTGTTATTGCATTTGAGAAGGTGTAGGGTAGTTTGGTTTGTTTTCATGTCATTGAGAAGTGTAGGGTGTTGTTTGTTGCCATTTGAGAAGTGTAGGTGAGTTGGTTTGTTCATGTCATTTGAGAAGGTGTAGGGTAGTTGGTTTGTTCATGTCATTTGAGAAGGTGTACGGGTAGTTGGTTTGTTCATGCCATTTGAGAAGGTGTAGGTAGTTGGTTTGTTCATGCATTTGAGAAGGTGAGGTAGTGGTTTGTTCATGTATTTGAGAAGGTGTAGGGTAGTTGGTTGTTCATGTCATTTGAGAAGGTGTAGGGTGGTTGGTTTTTCATGTCATTTGAGAAGTGTAGGGTATTGGTTTGTTCATGTCATTTGAGAAGTGTAGGGTAGTTGGTTGTGTTCATGCCATTTGAGAAGGTGTAGGGTAGTTGGTTTGTTCATGTCATTTGAGAAGGTGTAGGGTAGTGGTTTGTTCATGTCATTTGAGAAGGTGTAGGGTAGTTGGTTTGTTCATGTCATTTGAGAGGTGTAGAGGTAGTTGGTTTGTTCTGTCATTTGAGAAGTGTAGGTAGTTGGTTTTGTTCATGTCATTTGAGAAGGTGTAGGTATGGTTTGTTCATGTATTGAGAAGGTGTAGGGTAGTTGGTTTGTTCATGTAATTTGAGAAGGTGTAGGGTAGTTGGTTTGTTCATGTCATTTGAGAAGGTGTAGGGTAGTTGGTTTGTTCATGTATTTGAGAAGGTTAGGGTAGTTGGTTTGTTCATGCATTTGAGAAGGTGTAGGGTAGTTGGTTTTTCATTATTTGAGAAGGTGTAGGGTAGTTGGTTTGTTCATGTCATTTGAGAAGGTGTAGGGTAGTTGGTTGTGTTCATGTCATTTGAGAAGGTGATGGGTAGATGGTTGTTTCATGTCATTTGAGAATGTGAGGGTAGTTGGTTGTTCATTCATTTGAGAAGGTGTAGGGTGTTGGTTTGTTCATTGCATTTGAGAGTGTAGGGTAGTTGTTTGTTCATGCATTGATGAGAAGGTGTTGGTTTGTTCATGTCATTTGAGAAGGTTGTCGAGTGTTGGTTTGTTCATGGTCATTTTTGAGAAGGTGTAGGGTAGTTGGTTTTGTTCGTGTCCTTTGAGAAGAGTGTAGGGTACATTTTTGTTTGTTCATGTCATTTGAGAAGGTGTAGGGTAGTTGGTTTGTTCATGTCATTTGAGAAGGTGTAGGGTAGTTGGTTTGTTCATGTCATTTGAGAAGGTGTAGTCTAGTTGGCTTGTTAACTTTTGCAATGCACACATTGGCTACTGTGATTGATATACTGTAGGCCTTACCCCTTTGACATACTTTATGGATAATTGATATTCAAGTCTTTGTCTTTCATGTATTGCCTTAATTTCTATTTCTCAATCCTGTCCTTACTTTATCCATTCTAATTAATCGTCAATAATTGATTTTGGAAGTTATTCGCAATATATTTCAATTTTGAAGACTGCCATTTAGAATGGCACACGCCCATGCTTTCCAGCACTTAAGAACTGTGAGAGTGCAGCAGGCGGAGGTTTGATGAGCCTGCCCGCCTGCCTGGTTGCCCGCCTGCCTGGTTGCCTGCCTTGCCGCCTGGCTGATTACTCAGGATGACTCAAAGCTGGGCTCCATTAGCTGATAGCTTTCATTAATTTCATCATAACAGCCCCCCGCCATGTAACCAGTCAATTGATGCTCCGCAGGCTACAATCTAGAAGGAGAGAAATTGGTCTGCATTTATATAGTCTGATCATTCCCTTCTCATTTACCACGACTTAAAGGGGAATTTGACAGAACAACTGATAATTTTATATTGTGCCTAAAGGTACAGTAATGAATTCCTTAATTTATTCATTCATTCATTGAAAGACCAAGGATCACAGCTCATCTCTCCGGAACCAACCACCCCACCCTACCAAACGTGTCGTGCCCCCTTTTTAAACCCTCATACAAATAGACAAAATAGACCAACCCCAGGATTCAATGTCCTGTATTAAATGAAGTCAGCTATCAAAGACAACCTAGACCATGAGACAACCCACTGGGCGTAGACGTCAATTCAACGTCTATTCCATGTTGGTTCAACGTAATTTCATTGAAATGATGTGGAAACAACGTTGATTCAACCAGTGTGTGCTCAGTGGGTAGTCTGTTGCTCTGGAGTGCAATACTGTAGTTGCCGTCAGATCTCATATACCTGATAAGTGTTATGAATCTCTTTTCTCCTGATTTATATTTCTCCCATCACTGTGGGAGTAGAAAATGGCTTTTGGCAATCAGTGAAAAAGTAGACGCTTAATTGGTAAAAAGGCCAATAAGAGTTTCAACTCAGGAAAGCAACAGGCATGGTTAAGAGCCATCACTCCAATTAGAGCCATTTCCACCATTAGCTAGAAACACTGTCCATCTCCCGTTGCATAGCAAATTAATACTATGCATTATTCAAACAACTCCCCCTCATTTATTTTGAATGCATTATCTATCTCCCACTCATGCATTATTTGAAGCACTCCAGGGAACGACAAGTAATTCCTTTTCACAGATTAAAAGTATCATTCAAAAGGCTGATTACAGGAAACCTTGTTGGTCATACTGGAGGTCGACACTTTTAACGTTGTGTAACAATTACTTCAGCTCCAGCTCCAGCTCCAAGTATAATGACGTTGCCATTATGAATGTTCAGAATCAAAAGAAAGGATGGAAGAAGGGTGGGTTACTGGTGGATTAATGGTGAGATACTGTGCGACCAAGCATGACACTTGGGGTGCATCTCAAAAGTCAGGCGAAAGATACCAGACAGATTTCAGCACATGGAAACTGCAATGCCTTATTATACGACAGTACAAAAGATTAATTGACATGTTTGGCCAATTAAAAACTCACAGCTGCAAGAATCTTGTCTAGAGCTTTAAAACAACATTAGTTGTTGACATTACCATTCTGCTAATTTCGCTACATTACCTCTCTGCTACTTTCACAACATTACCTTTCTGCTACTTTCACTACATTACCTCTCTGCTACTTTCACTACATTACCTCTCTGCTACTTTCACAACATTACCTTTCTGCTACTTTCACAACATTGCCTCTATGCTACTTTCACTACATTACCTTTCTGCTACGTTCACTACCATACCTCTCTGCTATTTTCACTACATTACCTCTCTGCTATTTTCACTACATTACCTCTCTGCTACTTTCACTACATTACCTCTTTGCTATTTTCATTACCTTTCTGCTACTTTCACTACATTAACATACTAAAGTACTGCTCTCCAACTACCTTGTAAGCCGCATATTCTCCAATTACAAGATGCTGGACATATGGTTGTTTCTAGAATATAACAAATATAATAAAACAAATATAACAAAGCTTTCTTCGTGTCCAACAAGCTTTCTCTGCCTTTAACCTTGTTCTGAACACCTTCAAAACAAAGGTCATGTTGTTTGGTAAGAAGAATGCCCCTGTCCCCACCGGTGTGATTACTACCTCTGAGGGTGTAGAGCTTGAGGTAGTTACCTCATACAAGTACTTGGGAGTATGGCTAGATGGTACACTGTCCTTCTCTCAGCACATATTAAAGCTGCAGGTTAAAGTTAAATCTAGACTTGGTTTCCTCTATCGTAATCGCTCCTCTTTCACCCCAGCTGCCAAACTAACCCTGATTCAGATGACCATCCTAACTACCCATGCTAGATTACGGAGATGTAATTTATAGATCAGCAGGTAAGGGTGCTCTCGAGCAGCTAGATGTTCTTTACCATTCGTCCATCAGATTTGCCACCAATGCCCCCATCACTGCACTCTATACTCCTCTGTAAACTGGTCATCTCTGTATACCCGTTGCAAGACCCACTGGTTGATGCTTATTTATAAAACCCTTTATAAAACCCTCACGCACCCCTATCTGAGATACCTACCGCAGCCCTCATCCTCCACATACAACACCCGTTCTGACAGTCACATTCTGTTAAAGGTCCCCAAAGCACACACATCCCTGGGTTGCTCCTCTTTTCAGTTCGCTGCAGCTAGCGACTGGAACGAGCTGCAACAAACACTCAAACTGGACAGTTTTATCTCCATCTCTTCATTCAAAGACTCAATCATGGACACTCTTACTGACAGTTGTGGCTGCTTCGCCTGATGTATTGTTGTCTCTACTTTCTTGCCCTTTGTGATGTTGTCTTTTCCCAATGATGTTTGTACCATGTTTTGTGCTGCTACCATCTTGTCGTCATCTTGTGTTGCTACTATGCTCTGTTGTCATGTGTTGTTGCCATGCTATGTTGTTGTCTTAGGTCCCTCTTTATGTAGATGTTTTATTTTTAATTACAGCCCCCGTCCCCGCAGGAGACCTATCGGTAGGCCGTCATTGTAAATAAGAATTTGTACTTAACTGACTTGCCTAGTTAAATAAAGGTAAAAAATAAATAAATAATAATATCTCAACATCCCTAGCTGGTCAAATAGCTTTCTTCTTCTGAATCCCTATCCTTTACTATATACATTGGTGTACGTAGCCATATAATTACATATAGAATGTTATTTTTTTATTTTTTTTATTTCATTTCACCTTTATTTAACCAGGTAGGCAAGTTGAGAACAAGTTCTCATTTACAATTACGACCTGGCCAAGATAAAGCAAAGCAGTTCGACACATACAACAACACAGAGTTACACATGGAGTAAAACAAACATACGGTCAATAATACAGTAGAAAAATAAGTCTATATACAATGTGAGCAAGTGAGGTGAGATAAGGGAGGTGAAGGCAAAAAAAGGCCATGGTGGCGAAGTAAATACAATATAGCAAGTAAAACACTGGAATGGTTGATTTGCAGTGGAAGAATGTGCAAAGTAGAGATAGAAATAATGGGGTGCAAAGGAGCAAAATAAATAAATAAATACAGTAGGGAAAGAGGTAGTTTTTTGGGCTAAATTATAGATGGGCTATGTACAGGTGCAGTAATCTGTGAGCTGCTCTGACAGCTGGTGCTTAAAGCTAGTGAGGGAGATAAGTGTTTCCAGTTTCAGAGATTTTTGTAGTTCGTTCCAGTCATTGGCAGCAGAGAACTGGAAGGAGAGGCGGCCAAAGGAAGAATTGGTTTTGGGGGTAACCAGAGAGATATACCTGCTGGAGCGCGTGTTACAGGTGGGTGCTGCTATGGTGACCAGCGAGCTGAGATAAGGGGGGACTTTACCTAGCAGGGTCTTGTAGATGACCCGGAGCCAGTGGGTTTGGCGACGAGTATGAAGCGAGGGCCAGCCAACGAAAGCGTACAGGTCGCAGTGGTGGGTAGTATATGGGGCTTTGGTGACAAAACGGATGGCACTGTGATAGACTGCATCCAATTTATTGAGTAGGGTATTGGAGGCTATTTTGTAAATGACATCGCCGAAGTCGAGGAATTGGTAGGATGGTCAGTTTTACAAGGGTATGTTGGCAGCATGAGTGAAGGATGCTTTGTGCGGAATAGGAAGCCAATTCTAGATTTAACTTGGATTGGAGATGTTTGTGTGAGTCTGGAAGGAGAGTTTACAGTCTAACCAGACACCTAGGTATTTGTATGTGTCCACATATTCTAAGTCAGAGTCGTCCAGAGTAGTGATGTTGGACAGGCGGGCAGGTGCAGGCAGCGATCGATTGAAGAGCATGCATTTAGTTTTACTTGTATTTAAGAGCAATTGGAGGCCACGAAGGAGAGTTGATTGGCATTGAAGCTCGCCTGGAGGGTTGTTAACACAGTGTCCAAAGAAGGGCCAGAAGTATACAGAATGGTGTCGTCTGCGTAGAGGTGGATCAGAGACTCACCAGCAGCAAGAGCGACATCATTGATGTATACAGAGAAAGAGTCGGTCCAAGAATTGAACCCTGTGGCACCCCCATAGAGACTGCCAGAGGCCCGGACAACAGACCCTCCGATTTGACACACTGAACTCTATCAGAGAAGTAGTTGGTGAACCAGGCGAGGCAATTCATTTGAGAAACCAAGGCTGTCGAGTCTGCCGATGAGGATGTGGTGATTGACAGAGTCGAAAGCCTTGGCCAGGTCAATGAATATGGCTGCACAGTATTGCTTCTTATCGATGGCGGTTAAGATATCGTTTAGGACCTTGAGCGTGGCTGAGGTGCACCCATGACCAGCTCTGAAACCAGAGTGCATAGCGGAGAAGGTATGGTGGGATTCGAAATGGTCGGTAATCTGTTTGTTGACTTGGCTTTCGAAGACCTTAGAAAGGCAGGGTAGGATAGATATAGGTCTGTAGCAGTTTGGGTCAACAGTGTCCCCCCCTTTGAAGAGGGGGATGACCGCAGCTGCTTTCCAATCTTTGGGAATCTCAGACGACACGAAAGAGAGGTTGAACAGGCTAGTAATAGGGGTGGCAACAATTTCAGCAGATAATTTTACAAAGAAAGGGTCCAGATTATCTAGCCCGACTGATTTGTAGGGGTCCAGATTTTGCAGCTCTTTCAGAACATCAGCTGACTGGATTTGGGAGAAGGAGAAATGGGGAAGGCTTGGGCGAGTAGCTGTGGGGGGTGCAGTGCTGTTGACCGGGGTAGGGGTAGCCAGGTGGAAAGCATGGCCAGCCGTAGAAAAATGCTTATTGAAATTCTCAATTATAGTGGATTTATCGGTGGTGACAGTGTTTCCTATCTTCAGTGCAGTGGGCAGCTGGGAGGAGATGTTCTTATTCTCCATGGACTTTACAGTGTCCCAGAACTTTTTTGAGTTTGTGTTGCAGGAAGCAAATGTCTGCTTGAAAAAGCTAGCCTTGGCTTTTCTAACTGCCTGTGTATATTGGTTTCTAGCTTCCTTGAAAAGTTGCATATCACGGGGGCTGTTCGATGCTAATGCAGAACGCCATAGGATGTTTTTGTGTTGGTTAAGGGCAGTCAGGTCTGGAGAGAACCAAGGGCTATATCTGTTCCTGGTTCTAAATTTCTTGAGTGGGGCATGCTTATTTAAGATGGTGAGGAAGGCATTTAAAAAAATAACCAGGCATCCTCTACTGACGGGATGAGATCAATATCCTTCCAGGATACCCAGGCCACGTCAATTAGTAAGGCCTTCTCGCTGAAGTGTTTCAGGGAGCGTTTGACAATGATGAGTGGAGGTCGTTTGACCGCTGACCCATTACGGATGCAGGCAATGAGGCAGTGATCGCTGAGATCTTGGTTGAAAACAGCAGAGGTGTATTTAGAGGGCAAGTTGGTTAGGATGATATCTATGAGGGTGCCCGTGTTTACGGCTTTGGGGTGGTACCTGGTAGGTTCATTGATAATTTGTGTGAGATTGAGGGCATCAAGCTTAGATTGTAGGATGGCTGGGGTGTTAAGCATGTTCCAGTTTAGGTCGCCTAGCAGCACGAGCACTGAAGATAGATGGGGGGCAATCAGTTCACATATGGTGTCCAGAGCACAGCTGGGGGCAGAGGGTGGTCTATAGCAGGCGGCAAGTGAGGGACTTGTTTTTAGAGAGGTGGATTTTTAAAAGTAGAAGTTCAAATTGTTTGGGTACAGATCTGGATAGTAGGACAGAACTCTGCAGGCTATCTTTGCAGTAGATTGCAACACCGCCCCCTTTGGCCGTTCTATCTTGTCTGAAAATGTTGTAGTTAGGGATGAAAATTTCAGAATTTTTGGTGGTCTTCCTAAGCCAGGATTCAGACACGGCTAGAACATCCGGGTTGGCAGAGTGTGCTAAAGCAGTGAACAAAACAAACTTAGGGAGGAGGCTTCTAATGTTAACATGCATGAAACCAAGGCTATTACGGTTACAGAAGTCATCAAAAGAGAGCGCCTGGGGAATAGGAGTGGAGCTAGGYACTGCAGGGCCTGGATTCACCTCTACATCACCAGAGGAACAGAGGAGGAGTAGGATAAGGGTTCGGCTAAAAGCTATGAGAATTGGTCGTTTAGAACGTCTGGAACAGAGAGTAAAAGGAGGTTTCTGGGGGCGATAAAATAGCTTCAAGGTATAATGTAAAGACAAAGGTATGGTAGGATGTGAATACAGTGAAGGTAAACCTAGGTATTGAGTGATGATGAGAGAGATATTGTCTCTAGAAACATCATTGAAACCAGGTGATGTCATCGCATGTGTGGGTGGTGGAACTGAAAGGTTGGATAAGGTATAGTGAGCAGGGCTAGAGGCTCTACAGTGAAATAAGCCAATAAACACAAACCAGAACAGTAATGGACAAGGCATATTGACATTAAGGAGAGGCATGCTTAGTCGAGTGATCATAAGGGTCCATTGAGTAGAGGTTGGTTGGGGTCACGGCGATTCAGACAGCTAGCCGGTCCATCGGTAGCAAGCTAGCATAGGATGGAGGTCTGTTTTTAGCCACCTCGTGCGTTTCCGTCGGTAGATTAGTGGGGTTCCGTGTGGTAGAGGGGATCAATCCAATTGGCAAAATAGATATAGTTATAGTGACCCAAGAAAAATTGTCCGATAGACTTATTCAGATAGCAGCCGATAAGACAGCTAACGATTAGCGGGCCGCAGATGGGCGTTCAGGTAATGTCGCGACGGAGGGGCCAGTTGGATAACTCCCTCGGGCAGATAACGTCAGTAGTCCAGTCATGAAGGCCCGGTGGGGCTCCGCATTGGCAGTAAAACGGGTCCGGATAGGTGATTGTAGCCCAGGAGTGGCTGATGGAACTCTTCAGCTGGCTAGCTCCGGAATAATTGATGTTTGCTCCGGGATCGACGTAAGCCAATAGTCACACGGATAGCAGCTCGCTAGCTGCGAAATCCAGGTGTAAATGTCCAGAGCTTGCGGTTGAAATCCGGGAATATGGGAAAAAAAATAGGTCCGGTATGTTCTGGTCTGAGTCGCGTTGTACAAAACTGGCGATAGATTTTCGAGCTAAAGGAATAGCTGATGACCACAAACCGTGGTTAGCTGAAATACTAAAGTTAGCCAGTAAACTGGCTAGCTTCTGGGTAGCTTCTGGTTAGCTTCTGGTTAGCTTCTGGCTAGCTTCTGGCAGCTTCTGGTTAGCTTCTGGCTAGCTTCTATTATGGATTTCAGATTTGAGGTAAATAATATATATTTTTTTTTAAATTGGTGAGGCGGGTTGCAGGAGAGTGTTTGAAGTTGAGTTTTTGGAAAAGAAAATATCATATTTATATCATATAAATCATATACAGTGGGGAGAACAAGTATTTGATACACTGCTGATTTTGCAGGTTTTCCTACTTACAAAGCATGTGGAGAGTCTGTAATTTTTATCATAGGTACATTCAACTGTGAGAGACGGAATCTAAAACAAAAATTCAGAAAATCCCATTGTATGATTTTTAAGTAATTAATTAGCATTTTATTGCATGACATAAGTATTTGATCACCTACCAACCAGTAAGAATTCCGGCTCTCACAGACCTGTTAGTTTTTCTTTAAGAAGCCTTTCTGTTCTCCACTCATTACCTGTATTAACTGCACCTGTTTGAACTCGTTACCTGTATAAAAGACACCTGTCCACACACTCAATCAAACAGACTCCAACCTCTCCACAATGGCCAAGACCAGAGACTGTGTAAGGACATCAGGGATAAAATTGTAGACCTGCACAAGGCTGGGATGGGCTACAGGACAATAGGCAAGCAGCTTGGTGTAGGCAACAGCTGTTGGCGCAATTATTAGAAAAAGAAGAAGTTCAAGATGACGGTCAATCACCCTCGGTCTGGGGCTCCATGCAAGATTCCACCTCGTGGGGCATCAATGATCATGAGGAAGGTGAGGGATCAGCCCAGAACTACACGGCAGGACCTGGTCAATGACCTGAAGAGAGCTGGGACCACAGTCTCCAAAGAAAACCATTAGTAAACACACTACGCCGTCATGGATTAAAATCCTGCAGCGCACGCAAGGTCCCCCTGCTCAAGCCAGCGCATGTGCCAGCCCGTCTGAAGTTTGCCAATGACCATCTGGATGATCCAGAGGAGGAATGGAGAAGGTCATGTGGTCTGATGAGACAAAAAATTTAGCTTTTTGGTCTAAACTCCACACGCCGTGTTTGGAGGAAGAAGAAGGATGAGTACAACCCCAAGAACACCATCCCAAACGTGGAAGCATGGAGGTGGAAACATCATTCTTTGGGGATGCTTTTCTGCAAAGGGGACAGGACGACTGCACCGTATTGAGGGAGGATGGATGGGGCCATGTATCGCCGATCTTGGCCAAACAACCTCCTCCCCTCAGTAAGAGCATTGAAGATGGGTCGTGGCTGGGTCTTCCAGCATGACAACGACCCGAAACACACAGCCAGGGCAACTAAGGAGTGGCTCCGTAAGAAGCATCTCAAGGTCCTGGAGTTGGCCTAGCCCGTCTTCAGACCTGAACCCAATAGAAATCTTTGGAGGGAGCTGAAAGTCCGTATTGCCCAGCGACAGCCCCGAAACCTGAAGGATCTGGAGAAGGGCTGTATGGAGGAGTGGGCCAAAATCCCTGCTGCAGTGTGTGCAAACCTGTCAAGAACTACAGGAACGTATGATCTCTATAATTGCAAACAAATGTTTCTGTACCAAATATTAAGTTCTGCTTTTCTGATGTATCAAATACTATGTCATGCAATAACATGCAAATTAATTTCTTTAAAATCATACAATGGATTTTCTGAGTTTTTGTTTTAGATTCCGTCTCTCACAGTTGAAGTGTACCTATGATAAAAATTACAGACCTCTAACATGCTTTGTAAGTAGGAAAACCTGCAAAATCGGCAGTGTATCAAATACTTGTTCTCCCCACTGTATATACAGTGGGGCAAAAAAGTATTTAGTCAGCCACCAATTGTGCAAGTTCTCCCACTTAAAAAGATGAGAGAGGCCTGTAATTTTCATCATAGGTACACTTCAACTATGACAGACAAAATGAGAAAAAAAATTCAGAAAATCACATTTTAGGATTTTTAATGAATTTATTTGCAAATTATGGTGGAAAATAAGTATTTGGTCAATAACAAAAGTTTATCTCAATACTTTGTTATATACCCTTTGTTGGCAATGACAGAGGTCAAACGTTTTCTGTAAGTCTTCACAAGGTTTTCACACACTGTGCTGGTATTTTGGCCCATTCCTCCATGCAGATCTCCTCTAGAGCAGTGATGTTTTGGCTGTTGCTGGGCAACACGGACTTTCAACTCCCTCCAAAGATTTTCTATGGGGTTGAGATCTGAGACTGGCTAGGCCACTCCAGGACCATGAAATGCTTCTTACGAAGCCACTCCTTCGTTGCCCGGCGGTATTGTGATCATTTGTCATGCTGAAAGACCCAGCCACGTTTCATCTTCAATGCCCTTGCTGATGGAAGGAGGTTTTCACTCAAAATCTCACGATACATGGCCCCATTCATCTTTCCTTTACACGGATCAGTCGTCCTGGTCCCTTTGCAGAAAAACACCCCAAAGCATGATGTTTCCACCCCCATGCTCACAGTAGGTATGGTGTTCTTTGGATGCAACTCAGCATTCTTTGTCCTCCAAACACGACGAGTTGAGTTTTTACCAAAAAGTTCTATTTGTGTTTCATCTAACCACATGACATTCTCCCAATCTTCTTCTGATCATCCAAATGCCCTGTAGCAAACTTCAGACGGGCCTGAACATGTACTGGCTTAAGCAGGGGGACACGTCTGGCACTGCAGGATTTGAGTCCCTGGCGGCGTAGTGTGTTACTGATGGTAGGCTTTGTTACTTTGGTCCCACTCTCTGCAGGTCATTCACTAGGTCCCCCCGTGTGGTTCTGGATTTTTGCTCACCGTTCTTGTGATCATTTTGACCCCACGGTGTGAGATCTTGCGTGGAGCCCCAGATCGAGGGAGATTATCAGTGGTCTTGTATGTCTTCCATTCCTAATAATGCTCCCCACAGTTGATTTCTTCAAACTAAGCTGCTTACCTATTGCAGATTCAGTCTTCCCAGCCTGGTGCAGGTCTACAATTTTGTTTCTGTGTCCTTTGACAGCTCTTTGGTCTTGGCCATAGTGGAGTTTGGAGTGTGACTGTTTGAGGTTGCGGACAGGTGTCTTTTATACTGATAACAAGTTCAAACAGGTGCCAAATTTTTAAATTTTTTGTTAAACCAAAGGGGTTAAACCGAGGAAAAGGGGGGACAGAGGAGCCTCTTAAAGAAGAAGTTACAGGTCTGTGAGAGCCAGAAATCTTGCTTGTTTGTAGGTGACCAAATACTTATTTTTCACCATAATTTGCAAATAAATTCATAAAAAATCCTACAATGTGATTTTCTGGATTTTTTTTTCTCATTTTGTCTGTCATAGTTGAAGTGTACCTATGATGAAAATTACAGGCCTCTCTCATCTTTTTAAGTGGGAGAACTTGTACAATTGGTGGCTGACTAAATACTTTTTTGCCCCACTGTATATATCAAAATATCAATATATAAAAGATATGCGAAGGTGTAAATATATATATATATATATATATATATACGGGACACGACAAGACGAGGACAAAGGACGTCTGACTGCTATGCCATCTTGGGAAGAGAATGAAAGGAGCTCTATCCATGTAGCCCACATGACTCAGTTCAATAAATACGGCCCAAGTTCACCACATTTCACTGCACACAGTGAGATGCACAATATACATACACACAACATACATTACACGTCTTGGGTAGGAGAGTCTTAACCAACATAACATACTGTAGTGGGACTCAGTCATTGCAAAGAAAAACAGATTTCCCACAGAGCCATATCTCACCCAGATTCATTTTCCCCGAAGCATGCGACTCAGCAACAAGAGCCTCATAAGGAGAGGCCCGTGAGGATTACCATACAGCACGTCATTCATATGGGAGGCATACAGTACTATATTGTACTAAATGTAAATGTAAATGTAATGTAAATGTATATTGTACGTAGCAAACAAATTATTGGGGCGTAACAGTATGTCTTGTATGTACAAAGAATGCTTTTTAGCTTCTGATATGATCAAACTAAGCAATGGGTTTATTGTATGTCAGTACTTGAAATGAACAATGAGCAACGTTCAGTACAGGATTCATGCTCAGTGCTAGACACAGAAAGAAGGGGAAAACAAACATTTTGAAACAGAGTGTAATGGGGAAGAACTATCTAAACTTGTCCAATAAGAACGTTATGCCCTACTGAACATGGTCCAGGTGTCTACACCTTCCTCCCCTCTCACTCCCTTGTGGTTGACATCTGACTGAAAGCTGTATGCAGTAGGCAATATGTTATGCCCTTAGAGATCCTATTCATTTACTAGAGGGGCTATGTCATAAACCCTCAAAGTTCTAGAATGGGGGTGAAAATGCCAGTCATTTTGGTCAGGGAGAAATCCAAACCAATCTAATTGGAATGATTGGCAGTAGAGGCATAATTCAGATTTGACTTACGCAGGAAAATACAAGTAAGGCATGTGATTTATCAGAAATTGTGTAATGAAATTATTGTCAACCTAAAATACTGTCATATAATTATACAGTTTATACAGGTTTTATACACATGTTCTGTATAAATGCCTCTAAAATACAGTGCCTTGCAAAATAATTCAGACCCCTTGGATTTATTCACATTTTATTGTGTTAGAAAGGGAGGGATTAAAATGGATTTAATTAAAATACACATTTCATAACTAAAATATAGTCGCTGCATAAGTATTCAGCCCCTTAGTTTAGGCAAGCCTAAATTAGTTCAGGAGTAAAATGTGGCTTAACAAATCACATAAATGACATGAAATAATAGAGGTTGACAAGATTCTTTAATGACTAACAATTCCTCTGTCCCCCATACATCACCTGTAACTTCCCTCAGTCAAGTATTGAATTTCAAGCACAGATTCAACAACAAAGGCCAGGAAGCTTTTTGAAAGCCTCATAAAGAAGGGCAGTGATTGGTAGATGAGTAACAATAACAAATAAGAGATTAAATATCTATTTTAGCATGGTCAAGTTAATAATTATGCTGTGGATTATGTATTAAACCACCAAGACACATCAAAGATACTGTCGTCCTTCTGAACTGAGCTTCAGAACAGGAATGAAACTGCTCAGGGATGTTACTATGAGGACAATGTCGATTTTAAAACAGCTACAGTGACTCCACAATAATGACCTAAAAGATGTGAAAAGAAGAATATTCCCAAAAAGATTCCCCAAAAAGTTAAATATTACAAAAGACTGAGCAAAGGAATACACTTTTTGGCCTAAATGCAAAGCCGTATGTTTGAGACAAATCAACATCTTGACAGAGTTTGAAGAATTTTGAAAAAACAAATGGGCAAATTTTGCACCATACAAGTGTGCAAAGCGCTTGTATAACCTACTTAGCCAAGAAGACTCACAGCTGTAAAGGTGTTTCAAACATTTACTCAGGGAGTAAATACTTACGCAACGACTATATTTTAGTCTAATGTATCTTTTTTTTAAATCAAATTTTTAGAGTATTTTGTGTAGATTGTTGACAACAACAAAAAATTAAATCAATGTTTAATTCCACTTTGTAGCACAATAGAACTCCAAGGGGTCTGAATACTTTTGCAAGGTACTGTATATGCCAACATTTTTGTTTTCTTGGAAAGCTATTTGGAAAGCTGTTTTATAGGAGTGCTATTATATGATACAATATCAGTACTTGTTGCATTTACAACTTGTCTAAGTCCTATCATCTACTGACTTCAGCCAGTGTATGACTGTGGATTGACTGTATTGTTTGAATGGAATGTTGCCATATTGGCAGTTCATTTGAAACATTTATGGAATCCTTCCTCTAATACTGTCTGGCTAGATATTTTACACAATATCTTATCACAGCACTGGCAAACCATGGTTGACAAACTCCCTGACCAACATGGTTGACCTTTATCCCATCATAAAAAGGATCATGTCTATTCGATTCTATGGCAAGGGCTTATCTCAAACTCAAAAGATACAGAATCAACAGAGCACTGCGGAAGATCGTGAAGCATAGCATAGGGAGTCGTTGTCGTCACTGCATTGTTCAGCACGTAGGTCCTTTTGATAGGAATGCCCATTTAAACCACTGCACAGACCCACTTCTCTCATCCACCATAACACCCATGTATTTAGGCAGTGTGTGTATATATGAAGTCACCATTTTACTCTGTACCCTCGTTGCACAAGTAACATGAGCGAGTGTCAGGGGGGGGGAGAAATGAATGCTCCCATTGCTATTGACCTGCGAACGCTGACTGTCTGGAAGTGTCAATCAAATTACAGCTTACCAGCCTCCAGCCCAGGAAGCAGCTACTTTCTATGGGTCTCAAACCAGGCAACATAACTGTGGCCACATTATCATCTCCAGCCAATCAGCCTTCACCACAGACTGAGCAGCCAATCAGCCTTCACCACAGACTGTGCAGTGTCTGAGGAGAAAGAAGTCACTTCGTAAAAAGACGATTAGCTGCACAAAGATACGATGGATAATAATAATGGGCACATTATACTGTATATCGTGGCTGATAGAGCATGTGACTTTGATTAAGAATGTAACTTTCCACAAAATGAACCTCCATACGTAGAAATGAAAAAGTGTTGTTTCCATGAAGTCTCAACCATGTACACATAATTGACATCAAAAGTACTATTTCATATACATACAATCTCAGAAAACAATATTGACAAAGGCTCATTTTCAAACCAATACTCTAAATTCGAGTGTTTTGGCATCTCACGGATTTCACAATGAAATCTTGTCGAGCACAACGCCTTTCAATGGACTATGGGATTTGACCTGGGAAAATGGCTGACAGGGCACCAACTGCTACCCTCCGAGAGTGTGGGTGAGTCTTTGGCTGGCACTTCCCATCTACACCCCGAGACAAGTTACCACGCCAGCACTTTTCACTGCCGCCAGCCTCTGCATGACCACCAGAAAGATAGAAAAACAAGAGGTAAAAAAAAGGAGAGAAAAGAAAAGGGTGGGACAAAATGATAGAGATGGAGAGACAGACAACAATAACAATGCACCCGGTATTGTATATCGGCCTTGATGTCTGTAGCTCCATATCGTATCGGACGATAATGGCTAAAAACTTTGCAATATTGGTATCTTCCAATAGTCTATTTCAACGCAGATATTTCAAGATCCCAAACAAGAGCCAGTGTGCTGTGGTTTAGTTGACTCACTGAACAAACTGAACTCACTCTGTGATTGTCGCCCCAAGGCATCAGGCATTGGCGGTGAGCTTCGCTATCTGTCAAAGTGCCAAAAGACACACACAGTGAGTGGACAAATGTCTACAAGCACCCGTGGTTGCTGCTCCCCTGCGCCGCACAACACAGTAACCCCCAACAAACCACACCAAAGCGTTGCAGTGGTCTCTCAGTGAATGTTTAGCTAAAACCCATCATGACTCATGACTGAACTTTTGTTTGAATGGTTCCAACCTCACAGTTTTCGTCAAAAACATAAAAAACAATGGAGGTCATGAACCAAGACATGAATCATCAATAACTGAGAGAAAATCACTGCCTTTCATCAAATAAAAGATTGCCTTTCCTGGTTACATTGCTATATTCAGTGCTACTACCTCCAAGGAGGATAATCAAGGGACAACAAAAAAAACTTTCCATCTCTCAACATATTCCCATAAAACTCTCTCAGCAGAGTTAGGTTTCCAGTTGGGAATCTTTCAGTGAAGAAGCAGCCCCATGCTGTATATTTGCCACGTGTTGAATAGGACACAAAGAGGGTGCATCTCATTCCCCAAACAACCTGCTCAGGGCTTATTAATTAAATTACATAACCACAAAGAGACAGAGGAGAGAGTACGCTACTGGGTAATAGCTAATTGGCAGAGGATATTGAAAGGGTTCAAACGGGTCAGGCTATTTGGAAGACGGAAGGGATAGAAGAGCCATGAGAAACGTATAGCGCCAACTGGAACTTCTGGTTCAAACAAATAATTCTATACAGTCAATTTTAGACAACGTTGTCTGACACATTCAAAGATGCTGAATAATAGTCTATCCCTTCTGACACTTGTGTTGAAACACTTCACCCAGAACTCAAGTTTGTAACCTCTGTGTGTCAATGGCGATACATTATTGTTTGTCGTGTGCTGTACTGCGCTTCTTTAACTACTGGGCCTGCATTCCAAATGGCACCCTATCTCCTATATAGTGCACTACTTTTGACCAGGACCCATATGGAGAATAGGGTGCCATTTGGGACGCAGTCTGGATAAATTTGCCTAGTTTCCATACGGAACACCTCAGACTCTATTTGCGCTACCTCTCCATACAGCTTTCAGTCTCCCCCCACCCTACCTCTCATTTAAAATGGCTACAAAGCTGCCAATCAAATATTCATAAGTCAGCACTCTGCCTAGGAGATGCAATACTGAGAAACAATTAAGGCGTTATAAATTCTGGGGTGAACCCTCCATATTTAAAACCCGCCTACGGTGCCCCCCTGCAGCATGCATGGCGCTGCGTTATTATAATATGGAAAGGAGATTGAAAGAACATTTAAATCAGGGTTTATGGCTGCCAATTTCATTTGGGATGATTCAAAAGCAAAGAAAGCCAGAGTCAGAAAGGAATAGTAATCCCACCGAAAATCCACTTTCCTCACAAACACTGTTCTAGCATGTACAAGGCTGAAGCTGGACTAAGCCAGCGTGAGTAACTAACTCCTTTCTCTAGCTACCTCTCTATTGGCCAGCTTTCAATAAAACAATATGCTAATTTCTCTCAGGTGGTTCCCACATGGGGTTTTCTTGAATAGTTATCTGTTCTGGTGTTGAATCAACCACACATCCTTTCAGGAAGTCATATCGAGATCTGCGGCTTGCGATGCACAATTTTCTTAGACTGGACAAGCTTTCTAACGAAGCTGCAGACTGGCCAATACTACTACAAGGTAGCCTACAATTGTTTATCCACTCTGAATCCATTGTACACCATCCAACCTTTTAAACCCACTACAGGGAACGAGGAAACAGTTCTCGTTTTGCATATTGTGTAATATGCAGATGAAGCACCACAACAATGGCACTCATGGCAACCAAATGTGCTCTTGTCAGCGTTGGAGGAGCCTTCTGTTCGATCTACTAAGTAAAGGAGAGGTCCCGGCTTTTCAAAGGGTCATTTAGACGTTTGCGTGTGCCTCTTTAGCATGCATTAGTAGGAGTGAAGCAGGCGCTGGACAAGACGCTTAGCGGAACAGGGCTTTGAAACGAGTGCCTTTTAGTACCACAGATTCAGACCTTCATTGTGCTGCCTGTATTTGAAAAGCAGTGAGGAAAAAGGGAGAGCAAGGGAGAGACGGGGATATACTGGTGGTGTACCCAGGGGCAGGAAGCAAGGCCCGAGCCATACAACACCCACCCACACACAAATACAGGCACAAACACACAGAATGCACACGCACAGACGCGCACACACACACAGTTGGTGCCCCTGGCACTCTGGTCCAGAGGAAGCAGAGAATGCAAAGTGAGGGGAAAGAGGAGAGCTGCTAGCTGCTAGATGGAACGTGTCCAAATGGGCACTGTCAAAATCGAACCCCTCTATAAAAGGCATCACATCAGGACAAGCATATTTCTTTATTAATTACCCAATAAAGTTATCAGTAGTTTATCATGTTTTCAGGGCACAATTTAAATCGGACTCGAGGTAGTTGGTGAGTGACTTCTACTCCAGTTCATAAAATGTTCAGATAAAACAATTTTGAAAAAGCACACAGTCAGGTGGTAATTGTAGTCAATAACAAATTGGCCCAGCGTTCAAATTAATTGATCCTGTTATCAATAACTATTCCACATGTTCAGTATTTAATTCTCTTAATATTTAATTTCTTCCCATCCCTGGGGCATTCCCTCTTGTCTGTTTTATTGATAATTACACAAAATCATATTTTAATACCCACAGAAAAAATGCATGATATGTACACAGTCTACCCTCCCCATCTTACACACATCATTACACTTTAAAAATAACAGGCTTTTAAACCATTACATAGACTTTTTTAAAAACAAAATGAGTAAAGGGGTTGCCACGGAAACTAGAGCAGAATACAGTCTCAGTCTGATCTTTTATCCATCATAGCAAAATATTGGCTTTAGAAGGAGATGCCCACGGCTATAGCGGTTAGAAAGCACACACGCACACGCACACGCACACGCACACACACACACACACCCACACACACACACACACACACCACACACACACCACACACACACACACACACACACACACCACACACAACACACACACACACACACACACACACACACGGGGGGCACCTACAGTCCTCCTACAATAGAGAACTCCTACAGTGCCATGACACATTGTGGGGAAATCTATGGTGGTGTGGACTGATGTGCCCAAAGATGGGTCTACCTACCGCGGAGGGAAGGAACCAACAAGTGAGGTGGTACCTGCATCGGCAATCATAAGGAAATATTGGTTCTATGGTATAGCATTAAAAAGCGCAGTGTGTGGGAGATTCTTTCCATTGAATGACAATGACACTAGCTATGTGTAGACAGGGACA
This sequence comes from Salvelinus sp. IW2-2015, assembly GCF_002910315.2. Classification (NCBI taxonomy): domain Eukaryota; kingdom Metazoa; phylum Chordata; class Actinopteri; order Salmoniformes; family Salmonidae; genus Salvelinus; species Salvelinus sp. IW2-2015. The sequence goes on from NC_036876.1 coordinate 10,385,405, forward strand.
GTGAGCAACAGAAGCTGGCTCCCAAACAAGCCAAGCAACGTCATCAATCCAGCCCGTCCGTGTCGCCAAGGCTGTCAGTGCTAAGACAATAAGCATTTAAAGTGCCGGTTTAGAGCCAGTTTGAAGGCTGTAGGAGATTGAGTAATGAGCAAAATGATTGTCCTCGTTTGACAGATTGAAAAGACATGAATGAAAAGGTCACGCTGGAGCTTTGGCGACATGGCAATCAAAACACGGGTCAGTTGCTGGGAAAACACAAGGAGGTATCTTCATGTATGTAAAGCGTGTATTAATCAATTCCTGACAAGCGGAGGTTGGTCTCTCTCTCCTTCTCTCGGGGATGTCCCCTTCCTGCGCTGGCTCCCTTGGCTCTAGGCCCACAATGTGCTGCTGGTGGTTGGCGTGTGTCGGCCCATTGATGGCAGTAGGGGAGGATCAATGACACAGACCAAGTGGCCAGTGGGGAACCACCGTTTCACAGCTGCCTGGCGGATGGTGGATGGCTGATGACTGCGGCCGTGCAGGGACGATGACGAGTCAAGGCCAGCGGAGAGGATCAGAGGGACGGACCGATACGTCAATGAGAACATGGAGGGAACTGAATGAGGCTTGGGAAATCAGTATGCTGGTGTAGTCCTGTTAATCTGTCAAAGCACCTACTCTCCCTGTGACTGTCGACTACTGAATGACAGACTGCCTCACACAGACTAACTGCTGGTATGAGAAGCATTATTTAACATACAGTGACTCAACATCTCAATGGATATACCTCAATGGGAGAGTGAAGAACTGTAGATAACCATTGGTGTGCTCAAAAAGCCACTTTGAAAATGTTATTCAATTTCTTAAGTCATAAATTGAAATCATGTTTAAAGCTGCAATATCTAACTTTTTAGATATTGACTAAATTCATACAGAAATGTGAGTTATAGATCTGTCATTCTCATTAAAAGCAAGTCTAAGGAGTGGTAGATCTGTTCTAAGTGCACTATTTCTATGCTTCCCATTGTTAAGTTTCGTTTTTGCGTCTTTTACTTTCAGTTTTGTACACCAGCTTCAAACAACTGAAAATATAATTTTTGGGGTTATTGAAAAGGTATTGGACAGCGGTTTAGATGGTACAATGATTCTCTACACTATAATTGCTTGTTTTGTCACATAAACTGAAATTAGGCCAACTATGAGATTTTTGGCAACCAGCAAATGGCGGAGCGATTTCAGCATACTGCACCTTTAAAACATATGAGCTGAAGGCTGATTCTACCATGGTCGGTTCAGCACTTTGCGATCCAGACCAGAGCTGCTCTTTAGCTAAACATGCAGCAGTCACGACTTCTCTCGTACCTATGCATTGCTTTTACTCTTAGTGCTCCTGAGTCTCCCCAGGACACCACACACACAGGACACCTACTTTACAAACACTTACTGACGTTTCCTGCCTTGAAATTATGGTGAATGCATTCCACCGCTATCTACTCCGTCGTTCTGGGAAAATATTACACATTTAGCCCTCTGAGACAAATACATCACCAATCAATCCCAGATAGTAGACGTGCATGTCACAAAGACCCTTACCATGACTTCAGCAACCCATTACAGTGCAGTGCCAACCCAAACACAAAAGTCTCCAGAACTTTCACACCATGACACTAGTTATCGTTCCACAACACGACATAACATTGCGACTCAGGGGCTAACTAACTTGCTAGTCGCTAACTGTAGCAAGATCTCCTGCACTGTAGCGTCTCCCTAACTGTAGCATCTCCTCAGCTAAAAAGCCTAGCCAGCCGACTGACAGCCACTGAAGAAGATGCTAGTTCCCTGGTTGTGGTGTCGGGCTGAGGCCTGCCTCCCCCCTGTGCCGTGACACAGGATTAGCTGTCATTAGAGCCAGGGAACTGTAGTCACTTTCAAAGCGTAGCCGAGAGGGAACAAAGCAGGAGTCTGGGAGGACAGGGAAAACAGGGTTTTACTGGAGGAGGCACATTTAACTAAACTGCTGCTAAAGCCTGGATAGGAAGCTTACATTCAGCTGGACAATGCTAGTGCATTTAATGCTAATTACTATAACAGGATACACTTACTCTGAACCCAGTGTTATCAAAGGAGACATGTACATATCCTCCAACCCTCTGTTTCAAAATGGATTTGAAGTCAACGTTCAACAGTATGCTATAAAATGTCAACAAAGTCTATAAAAAAGACATGCGTGTATATTGCTACGCTACGCTAAACATGTATATTGTTACGCTACGCGAATCATGTATATTGCCACGCTACGCGAATCATGTATATTGCCACGCTACGCTAATCATGTATATTGGTGTCAGTGGTTGGTTTGTTCATTTATCCTTCATTTATCTACAAGGTCATTTCATTTGAGACCACACCCCTCTGAAGGACTATTGGGGCATGTTTTGCTCCTCTCTCCTCTCCCGCCAGACCAGACAGTGAACATTGAAGGCCAGACTGGAGGGAAACTGGAGAGAATGTTCGGGAAAACGCTCTCGACTCGAACCTGGCTGGGCCCTGCATACAAGAAGCACTTTTGTCTCCCTCCACTGCAACTCTCCATCATCCTGTCAACTCGACCCGGCCTGCGTTTAGAGAAGGCTGACGACACCGTTCTGTAGAGGAGAACACGTGTCCGCACTAACCCCGCTGGAGAGTTCCCCTGTGGCCAGACGGCCACTTTACAAAGCGGCCCTTGTTGTTGGCGGGTTGTTCGACGAGCCGACAGTGACATTCAGAAGGACGGCAACTCGCCACAGAACAAGGTGCAGATCGTCTGCTGATGCTTCTGCGTGGTGTTGAGTAACACTTAGAAGAGAAGTTGTCAAGATGAGTTAACTTGACTCAGTCTGAAATGTCTTGTGTTTATTTTGGAGGGGTACCAGATATATGAGCCTTGTTTCATTGACCCAGATAAAAAATTAAAACAACTCCTGGATTTAATGTATCTTATATCAAGATTCATGATCAATTGATTTCATCAACATGGTTTAAGATATCCCTTTTATCATAATTTTTGGAATTTCTGTCAGGTTCTGTAGACGTTTGTAATCGTACATTTCTTTATTTCTAATCCTTGAAAATCGGGTCTACTTGGTTCATTTAGTCAGTTTGTGAAACTCTCTGAAGAATGACAACAACATTAGAAAAGTTTGGTGTCAAATAGCTTTCTCGATATTCTTTCTCGTGGACTTTCTCTGAGATTGATGCCACTGTGTGCGTGCTGAGAGGATGCTTTGAGCAGTGCTACAGGCACGACTATGGTTTCAGACCCAAGGCTTGACCAAGCATTCCAGTGAGTGACCCTGAAGTCTACACATCCATATAAAGAAATCTGACATGACATGCTATCATTGAAGACCTCAAAGGCTATACATCACAACAGAACAACACGATATTCTCCCTCTTTTCTCCCCTTTCTCGACATGGTGATACATCTTTTGAAAAGGAATCAATATATCATATGATTGATGTGTTGAGTCAGGTGGTCCTTTTTACTCAGCATACAACGCACAACCAATTACATGTTTATAGGTGTGTTTTTCCCTAATAACAAGCCATAACAAGTCTAATTGATCAGAAGAACAGGTCTGATCCAATTGTATAAACACTGAAATGAGTAGGCCTAATGCCAAAATTGCTCAAACAAGTCTAACTCGCTTTCCGTGTTTTTTTTACTCACAGCTTGCCTTCTGAAAAAAATATGCCTCAACAGGCGCGTTGATCGCACCTCCCGAGGAGAGGAGCACTCAGCTCGCTGGCAGCCCAAGACGTTGGCATTTCTAGAATGCAATTACTAGACAGATACCAAGGGGATGAGTCTGGTCTATTTATGCCCCCCCCCATACAGCCCCATCCCTATCCATACCACGGGTGCAGTGAGTTGACCCATATAAAACTGGGCTTGAACTGTAGATTACATTCCTAATCATTAATTAAAGTTCTGTCCCATACCGCAGTGCTTTAGCTATATTTTAATGGAGCGCTTTGGCTATATTGAAGGCAGGGGTTATGTAGGTTGGGGGAGTTGGACCAAATAAGGCATTTCATCTATGCAAGGGTGGTAATCTGAATTGACATTAGTACAGGTGAAAATGGACTAGTTGAGAGTATCAATAGGATTGTTACAATACGGTGATAATAGATACAGTATATGTGAGAAGGAGAGAGGGATGAAAAGAGAAAGCCTCCCAGACTGCGAGAGAATTCTGACTCAGCAGAATTCCCCCCCCCCTCCCTCATCCTCTATGTCTGCTCTCTTCCCAGACCCAGCCGTTTGAGGGAGGGTCTGTATCTCATATCGGGGGCTTGTGACGAAGCTCCTGCGGTATCTGTTATTATATAACCCCTATAACCCCTTGAGCTAAAAGTGACCATCGCTGTAAATCAATCATCGGCCTTTACCGCCAGGCCTGACCTCCATATTGTAAAAATAGCGGTTCGGTTCTTCCCCTCTCTCTTTTTTTAAAAGATTGCTTGGTAACACATTATTAAAACTCACCATCTGTGAGTGTTGACCAACCGAGGATATTAAACGTGGGAAATGGCGTAATTCGGAAATCTGTTTGTACCGAGAGGTCTATCCACGTGCCCTATCTCGTGTGGGGAGGGGGGCTGTCTTACCCTGTGAGGGGCAGTGAGGTCCAGGAGACAGCAGGTTGACCGGTCAGGCCGTGCCCTCCTTCCCCCTGTGTTATTTAGGTCATTTGGCTGGGTCAGGTCCACTTGAGGCTGAGCCAGCCAGCCAGGGAATTGGTCATGCAGCAAGAGACACTGCCATGATGGCCTGAAGGTGTCCAGTAAGGGCCAGAGATTATCAATATCCAGTAAATGGCATACTCTGTACCTTATCAAGTTGTGCCTGTTTGTGGCCCGGGTTTACACAAAATGTGTCACTGTATTTGAAATTTGTACCTTGCTTCAGAATATCTTTATTTGAAAAATTATTTTGGATTGGTTTGAGGCGCAAGGCAAGATTTAAAGAGGCCATAGCCATGTGTCTTGAACTACTTCCTTTATTATTGTAATCCACCAACACTGGGCTTCCTTTGGCATACCCTGCTCCACACTCCATTAGAATGACCACAACTGGGGGTCAACAACATGGCAATGAGGGCAGGTGGTAGAGGTCTGCTACCCGACCAGAGCCCGACAGACTCCGACATTATACATAGGGTTAGGGCCGGGTAGGGCCTGTTTTTTCATCACCAACTAGGGTACGGGCTGGGCTAGGGTATCACTAAATTGTTCACTAACATTTTGAAGCTGAGACATTTGCTTGTGCTCTGCCGCACTGTACGGTGATATTTGACTAAGATCATAACATGGTGTCAGAAGTGCTTCTACCTTATCAAATATAAGACAGGAGAGATAATTTCACGGAAAATAATAATGTTCCTTGAGTTTTGTCTGTTTAGAGTGAGGAAAAGTAGCTAACGGCTCTCTCATGTCTCGTCAATGAGCAGAGCAGCCCAAGCGGAGCCGTTGCTATGGATACTTACCGCTACAGAGCCGCCATGAGCAGAGCCCATGCAGAACGAGAAGTGCGCAGGGAGCGAGTGGCAGATAGAGAGGAGCAGCTAATGGATTTACTAACAGAGAAAGTTAGTTCTGATCTCGGCTTTCGGGCAGGGCCTGGGCTTTAAATTGGGCAGAAGCAAAATCGGGCCTGGGTAGGACAGGGCCTGAACGTCGCGGGCATAGGTAGGGCTCTGGCTTCAAGTTCATACCCGTGCAGGGGTTTAGGAGGTGGTGGGGGATTTGCTCTTCTGCAGACCTACACATATGGCGGCTCAGATGCACTTGAGAGATATACTATCTGCCAAACGGAGTAGCTGATTTATATCTCGATTTGGACGTCCCAAAAGGCCCAGCAGCATTCCTCCTGAGGGATCAGGTAACGGTCTATACAGGGAGGGATCATTGGAGGATTTTTCCCCCGCTGATGCAACATGGTGGCTAGAATAGCGGTCTAGATCTATCTATACGCGGAGTTAGGCCTACGGCAGGATGGGAGTTTCCCCCTGCAACATGTGGGCTACAATAGTTCAGCGTTCAGTCACAGAGCAAAGAAGTCACTCAATAAAAGATAAAACAACAGTATGAGAGGCAGATGGTGACCCAGAGAGTAGTATTATCCAGCTCAGCTGTTTCAACAAGGGCACCGCATAATCACAGAATCGCTTCACCAAAAACAAATAGAAAAATAGCAGACAGAGAGACAGACTTAGAACGAAACAGAGAGGCATAATGAGAGCAAGTTTGACAGAGAGATACAAACGTCAACGTTGCTAGCAAAGATGTCAGAGAGCTTGATAACACACTTCAGTTAGATGACGGAGGGAAGGACACAGAGAGTCGGTCGAGTTCACAGTAGATATGTGGCAAGCCGCATTGCCATTCCCTCAACCTTCCCAAAGACTGGGTGGGGGCTGGGGGAACGTGATAGGCTGCACCATACGGTGGAGCCGTACAAGAGCTGCCAAAAAGGACAACAAACAGTGTGCATGTACGTGTGTAACTAGGGTGTGCCGCAGAATTCATTACAAACAACGAAGCTCGTCTTCTCTGCTACAACGTCCCACACTTTGATGACTGTTTGACTTTGGTTTGTTTGTGGGTGTTTAGCGTATCGTTTTTTAAATTATGCTATTTACATGTCACACAACATTTTACATTTACATTACGTTAAAAAAAATAATGCCATATGCATGATAATTAATTGAGGACCTGTCTAAGACTTATGATGATACATCATGTGTGTGTGTGGGGTGGGGGGGGGGGGGGACACACACACCCAGAAACAGAATGTTGAAATCAACAACATACCCAAACGATGTTCAAAAACACAGCCACAAAAACAAATCTACAGGCCTAGGACTGACAGACTGTCGCTTCTTCAACGGAGGCATTCTTTTGAGTTAAAGTTCCTACAACACATCATCAATGCAAAGCGAAACAGGACATGGGAGGCCATCTTTGTGGTAGGGAGGGAGGCAGCTCCACGCTAGACAAACCAAAATGCAGCTAGGGTGGTATTCATTAGGGCACACAACAGAAAACATTTTGCAACAGAAAACCAAAATGAGCATTTGTTATTGGACAAGTCCTGGTAATCCTTCCCTGTTTCAGTCTGTTTTCTGCTGTTTGGTGCCGAATGAACACACCCCATGATTTAGGACACACGGCCCCTCCTGGTAACGATCTCCTTCAGGGCATTAGGATGATTTAAAGGCTATGCTGATTGGTCAATCAAATATATGGCCCCCAGTCTGTCGCTCTTCTGACAGGCACAAAATCAACTGGGACACAGTCAGACAGACAGACACACTATCTTTTTTAACAGTCTGGCTGGCCTCCGGTGTTAGGTAACAGTGGATAGCGCCGGAGCTATTGACATCTGTTTGTGATCTGATAGCACCTGACTACGCACCGTTTTAGCTTGGTCACTTGTATTTGTAGAACAACTTGACTTGCATGCTAAAGTCTTACGTTGCATTGCGACAGCATCTTCATGCGTTACAACAGTTGGCCTTGAGTAAAATGTTACCGAAATGTTTATGCGGTATCTTTGTTTACGAACCACTGCCAACGCACATGTAACAAGGACTGAAGACACCCAACAGTGAGATGAGTCAACCTTTTGTTTTTTACACAGTATCAAAAGCTATTCTGCGATTCTGTGAAAAAGAGACGTTCAGAGTAAACACTACTCTACAGAGTAGACACTACAGAGTAGACACTTCGAGTAGACACTTCGAGCCCCTACAGTACCACCAGTAAACAATGGCCAGCTTTCAATAGCTTTTGAACAGACAGGCAGATAAGCGGACAGGCAGACAGACCGACTCAGCCACACACACAAACAAACAGTGCTCAGTCACGACTATGGCTCCGGTCAGACTCCTCTGCAGTAGGTTTTTCACAGAGCAGAGCATAGCGGTCTGGACAGCTAGCCTCCCTCCCCCCCTCTCCTCCATGTGGGCGTGTGTGACTGAGTGGCCTGCCATGAAGCCACAGCTCTGAGGCCAGCTTCAAACCCCTTTCTGCCTGGCTGGCTCCTCTCTTCCACAGCCAGGCCTGTTCAGTCACTGAACACTGGTCAGCTCTGTCTCTGTAGAGGTAAGGATGGCTGTGAAGCTGATTCTTTGACATGAATGACAGGTAAATGTTGATCGATTCAGACAAAACCAGAGCCTTTATGAAATGACAGAAAAATAGCCCAAAAATATGTTGAATTAGTTACCTGTGGGACATTTGTATAGACTAGACGTATACCTCTTTAAATGAACATAACAAAAAAAAGATATTTTCCAATGACAGTACAGTATAAACATATGAACAGAAAGTACTGCCTACAAATGTGCATAGTCAAGCGTGTGGAGTGTAGAGCTCAACACACCTGTGGATGGGGTGGAGGGTTCATTTTCAGCCAGGCGGTCTATAATTAACATGGGTAAATGTGTGTAAATAAACCTAGAGTCCTTGATTCGCTAGCTGTAATCGCTAGGCTAGTCCACCCACCAGGAACAGTATGAAAACATCAGAGAAATGTCTTCCTGGGCTGTAGTTTCACTGCAGGATCGATTAGTTGGCCAGCTAGCTTTGGTAAACACTCATGTAGCTAGAACTCTTTGTTTAATGCTTTATAGAAAGGCTATAAAGTTTAAATAAGGGTTAGAGTGTATTGAGTCACGTTGCCATGACTACTTTAATACCTCTTTGTATGAGCAAGGAAATGTGAATAGTTGCTGTGTCGATACTATCGATTGCTTTCTACCGGAAAAGTTAACTGAACTGTGATTTACATTTATGTGGATATTGTGCTATTTATCAGACTCTATCCAAACTCATCCGGCATGTACTAAGGCAAGTAAATGACTATGCCCATAGACAACCAAGTTCTAGCAGAGGAATATTCCCCTTTGCCTAAATACCCACAGGGCCTTCGAAGGGCTCTTATTTCATAATGGAAACCTGAATGTGACCGCGGGAGAAATAAAACACATAGTAAAAGAACATCAAACTCAATCCCAGTTAAAGCCTGAAGACCCCGGGAGAGTGTAGAGCACGAGTGTGACGCCATCTTGAATTGCTCTGGTACCAAAGCTAGGCCTTAACGACACGCCCAACACAACCCTCTGCTTTACCACTTCCAGTTGGGAAGCATACTAACATGGAACCTAAACATCTGCCTCTTTCCCTATGACTTAAAAGGATCCGTTTTAAAGGGATCCGTTTTAAAAGGAGAGACATGGCAACAAATTCCACTTTGAAATGAGTGTTCTACTATAGGTAGCCTTTCTTGCAATCAAATGACCAAATCTCCCTCTAGTGGCCTCATGGGTGGAATGTTATTTTCCTAATTTCCTAATTAATCAACATTCTTTTTTTTAAACTTGCAGAAAATCTGTTGTTTCTATGTCAAACAGTTGTGTTATATTTCAGTCTCCTGTGGTGTATATAAAGTGTAATATTGGGATGCAAACTCAAAATGTAATACATTTCAACTATATCTGACATGGTACAGGTGTCTTCTTTTTTTAAGCCCATAACCATGTGTGTGAGAGGTATACTTTGGTTTCAAAGATTTGTTTATGACTACCAGGAAACATTCTGTGTGACCCTAATTTAGCCCACTGCAGTAAAAGGTTATTAAATGCAACACTTTCCCTCCATTTTGAACTTCACCTCCCAAGTGTCGGAAGAAACCTCCCTTGGAAACTCCTTACATACTCCTCTAGGCCAAGGGAGTTTTCAATCTCTTCAGGTCCTGAAGCCTTAGTTACTAGGGAGTGTTCAATCTCATCAGGTCCTGAAGCCTCAGTTACTAGGGAGTGTTCAATCTCTTCAGGTCCTGAAGCCTCAGTTACTAGGGAGTGTTCAATCATCTTCAGTCCTGAAGCTCAGTTACTAGGGAGTGTTCAATCTCTTGTCTTAGCCTCATCTGGTGCCCTTCAGCCTCAGTTACTAGCAGACACATGTTTTTCCCAGGCCAACACCTCTGCTTCACACTACTGGAAGGCTTGATGATTGATATATGGTATGAGAGGTAGAATACTCCCTTCTGTGTCTACATTACACAGCCTGCCACATGTGCTGGAAAGCCCTGCAACATCCCTCTCGACGTCGAGCTTTCCCTTTCTCCGCTACTCGCTGGTTTACAGGCAGCGTACAGCTGGCTTTTCACATGTCCCTCGCATTTAATAGAAAACGGGAATGGCGGCCTTTCAGAGCAGACCCCTGTGTGTGTGTGTTGTGTGTGTGTGTGTGGTGTGTCGTGTGTGTGTGTGTGTGTGTGTGTGTGTGTGTGTGTGTGTGTGTGTGTGTGTTGTGCTGTGTGTGTGCTGTGTGTGTGCTGTGTGTGTGTGTGTGTGTGTCAGTCTGGTGTATAAGTGAGTGAGTGAAATATGTGTGTGTGTGACACGCGAAGCATGCTCGCTTACGCTGCAGAGCTTGTCCCATCCATCAGGGTCTAACCTAGTGGTAGTTGTTACCACATACACATTCCCCCACTTCAGAAACAGTGAGTATGATAACACTGCAGTTTTAGCTAGAGGTAGACCTTGGCTTACAGCACCAGAGGTCTGGAATCCCCCATTTCCTTGAAACAAAATAGTATGTGTTCGTTTTGTGGGGGTCTGTGGGGGCTCTTGTTGCCAAAACGCGTGTTTTGCAAACTGACATGATGCCAAACGGACTCATGTTCTCCTAGGCCTCAGAGCATATAGATTTTCCCTGAAAATGAAAAGGGACATGGTGCCAACTCCAGAGACGTGTCTTATGTGTTGAGACGGAAGTTTATCAAATACCTCAGCTCGTATTGTGTCATGCATTCTCAGGGCTCACTCAAACGTAATCTCTGGGGGAATGGGTAAACCTGCCCTTCCACATGTTATAAATAACACAGGTTAGCACACAACATTAGCTGGCATTGAAAGCTTTGCTGTTGCGTACTGTGTTGCATGCTGTCCAGTGGGTACGTCTGAGCCATCCAGATAAGGCAGAGAGGGATGCATGTTTTCATGTGGACTCGCACAGATACAGTATCTATCTATGTGTGGTGTAGTGTGTGTTGTGTTGTGTGTGTGTGTGTGTTGTGTGTGTGTTGTGTGTGTGTGTGTGTGTGTGTGTGTGTGTGTGTGTTGGTGTGTGTGTTGTGTGTGTGTGTGTGTGTGTGTGTGTGTGTGTCCATCAGCCTTCTACGACTGCATGCACGTCCTTGCTATATGTGTTGGAGTGTGAAAGGTGGCTCGTACAGAAAGCAGCTTTTCTCTGCCGCATTAGGGGCCTATGCTTGAAGCCCTTCCGGCTCCAATAAGGCTTCTGTGTGTGCATTCCCACTGTGTATTTACACTTGTAGTAGACATCCTATTGATTGATCTGGGACTCTGCTGCTGCCGGTCCTAGAGGGAAATCTAATGACACGCAACTGTCGCTGCTCCAAACTGACTGCTGCGGTTAGCCCCATGGCTAACAAAGGGAGTGCATGAAGCACTGCCAGCCACAGTAACTGGAGACATTAAATGCACGTTTGAGAAAGAGGACAGACACTTTACCACATCAAGTGTACTAGAGCTGGGAATTGCCAGGGACCTCATGATACGAGATTATCACGATACTTAGGTGCCGATACAATAGGTACTGCGATTCTCACGATTCCATATGTATTGTGATTTGATACTGCAATTTTATTGCGATTCAACGTTCCAAATATATTGCTCACTATATGTCTGCTGCAGAGTGACAGAGAGCAGGAGAAAATGAGTTTAGATCAATCATGGGTATAAAAGTGCTGAAAACAAATTGGCTTACTATTTAAAAATAAGATGGAAAACAAGCTATGATGGGAAAATACTTGGAGTTTTGGTGCAGGTACAGCCGACTAGCGCAAAAACAATATTGCGATATTATCAAAAATAACATAGCGATATGTAACTCGACTTTACCCCCATCACGATAGCATAAAGTACAGGGCAAGGGAGATAACTGCTGTTGGGTATGACGAGCAAGGCAAGCCACATGAGCTAAAAGCTAAAAAAACTAATCGATGTGGCCCACATAACAGTAGGGCTTTCCCAATGTCACCGACTCCATGGAGTTTGGTGGTAGAATAGAGCTATCGATAAAAGTAAAAATATTATCAGCATGAAAACCTCAGAACACAGGCATATTATCACAGGTCGACTGGTTGAGTGGTACAAATTTCACAGACAACTTTGCGGGGCTCAATTTCTATGTCGATCTACAGCGCTAAAGCGTAGTGTTTTAACTACAATAAAATGTGTTAACCCCACTGACCTAAAATGTTAAGTTGTACAAACGTGTATATTACAATGAATGTAACTTATCTTTTTAAGTTTAAACAAGGAACATTTGTATGGTGTAGTTATGTACGGTGCATTCAGAAAGTATTCAGACCCCTTCCCTTTTCCCACATTTTGTTACGTTACAGCCTTAATCGAAAATGGATTCAATAAACAAATCCCCAATCTACACACAATACCCCATAATGACAATGTGAAAACAGGTTTTTAGACATTTTTGCACATTTCTAAAATATAAAAACTAAAATACCATATTACATAAGTTCTTAGAACCTTTGCTATGAGACTCGAAATTGAGCTCAGGTACATCCTGTTTCCATTGGTCATCCTCGAGATGTTTCTACAATGTGATTGGAGTCCACCTGTGGTAAATTCAATTGATTGGACATGATTTGAAAAGGCACACACCTCTCTATATAAGGTCCCACAGTTGACAATGCATGTCAGAGCAAAAAACAAAAACCAAGTCATGAGGTTGAAGGAATTGTCGTAGAGCTCCGAGACCGGATTGTGTCGAGGCACAGATCTGGGCAAGGGTACCAAAACATTTCTGCAGCATTGAAGGCCTCCCCAATTTCGTGATATCCAATTGCGATCCAATTACAAACTTGTCTCATCGCTGCAACTCCCCAACGGGCTCGTGAGAGGCGAAGGTCGAATCATGCGTCCTCCGAAACATGACCCACCAAAACCGCGCTCCTTAACACCCGCCCGCTTAACCCGGAAGCCAGCCGTACCAATGTGTCGGAGGAAACACCTGCAAGCACCTGGCCCGCCACAAGGAGTTGCTAGAGCGTGATGACCCAAGTAAAGCCCCCCAGGCCAAACCCTCCCCTAACCCGGATGATGCTAGGCCAATTGTGCGCGGTCCTATGGGACTCCCAGTCACGGCCGGTTGTGACACAGCCTGGGATCGAAACCGGGTCTGTAGTGATGCCTCAAACACTGCGATGCAGTGCCTTAGATCGCTGCGCCACTCGGGAGGCCGGCCTCCATCATTCTTTAATGGAAGAAGTTTGGAACCATCAAGACTCTTCCTAGAGTTGGCCGCGCAGCCAAACTGAGCAATCGCGGGAGCTCCAGAGTTTCTCTGTGGAGATCGGAGAACCTTCCAGAAGGACAACCATCTCTGCAGCACTCCACCAATCAGGCCTTTATGGTAGAGTGGCCAGACGGAAGCCACTCCTCAGTAAATGGCACATGACAGCCACTTGGAGTTTGCCAAAAGGCACCTAAATGACTCTCGGATCATGAGAAACAAGATTCTCTGGTCTTATGAAACCAAAATTGAACTCTTTGGCCTGAATTCCAAGCATCACGTCTGGAAGAACGTTCCTACGGTGAAACATGGTGTTGGCAGCATCATGCTGTGGGGATGTTTTTCAGCGGCAGGGACTGGGAGACTAGTCAGGATTGAGGGAAAGATTAACGGAGCAAAGTACAGAGAGATCCTTGATGAAAACTTTCTCCAGAGCGCTCAGGACCTCAGACTGAGGCGAAGGTTCACCTTCCAACAGGACAACAAACCTAAACACACAGCAAAGACAACGCAGGAGTGGCTTCGGGACAAGTCTCTGAATGTCCTTGAGTGACCCAGCCAGAGCCCGGACTTGAACCCGATTGAAGATCACTGGAGAGACCTGAAAATAGCTGTGTAGCGACGCTCCTCATTCAACCTGACCGAGCTTGAGAGGATCTGGAGAGAATAATGGGAGAAACTCCCCAAATAAAGGTGTGCCAAGCTTGTAGCGTTATACCCAAGAAGATTCGAGGCTGTAATCGCTGCCAAAGGTGCTTCAACAAAGTACTGAGTAAAGGTTCTGAATACTTGTGTAAATGTTATATATTTTTTTTTAAATAAATGTGCAACATTTTCTACAAACCTGTTTTTGCTTTGTCATTACGGGGGATTGTGTTTAGATTGATAAGGGGAGGGAAACGATTAAATCAATTTAGGAATAAAAACAATTTAATACATTTTAGAATAAGGCTGTAATGTAACAAAATGTGGGAAAAGTCAAGGGGTCTGAATACTTTCCGAATGCCCTGTATGTCATTCTTTAATGTGGAGTTTGACGGAGATGAGTTTGTCAACTCAGGAACAAGGAAATGCCTCAGTGAGGTGAGATGACCCACCCATGACCTTTACATTATGAGAACACAGCACCTGGTGCCTTGCTTCAAAATGAGAAATGTAATAACACCGCATGAGATGCCAAGTCAGTCAAGATTGAAAGACCCCCTCCCCACCCTATTTGAATCATTACTGAATAATAAATGGCCTCGTATAGAGTATATCTTAAATCCCCCCCCCCCAAAAAATGCTAAAATAAAAACATTTGATCTTCCTACTAGCACTGACATTGCTGAGAACTACTTTATCGAGGGAAAATATACTTCCTACTAATGTGATATGTGGTTGCTTCATCCAGCCCCAGCTATCTTAAGAGGAATGCACTAATTGTTAAGTCGCTCTGAATAAGAGCATCTGCTGACTAAAATGTCAATGTAAAATGTCATATAAAAAAATGTATGTGATCAATAGAAATTCAAAAGCCATTGACTTGCACACAAACAAATTATATTATTGCTGTTTCCAGATCTACGCTAGGCTCGCTACATTTGTTCGGCCTGAATTAGCAAGATCACAGGCTAATGCATGGAGTCAGATTACACCCCCTGAGCAGATCTGCCTTTATCTCTTTCACAAAGAGATGAATCTGGCCAAATCCACCCCTTTGCTGTGTCCTAAATCTACAACAGAGACTAATTCCTCTGTAATCTAATGAGCGACCAAGGTGCAGTAGTCCCTCAGGTTTACAACGGTAGTGAGTCTCCGAGTGTGTGTCGCGACGTCATGGACATTTGGGACATCCCCTTAAAAACCAATGTCACCCGATGCCAGAATGTATATATCAATACAGTACAACATGGAGAGGCTATCATTGCAGTCTTTGCAGTTTCATGACAAGTCATCAAGACAGT
The DNA here is from genome assembly GCF_002910315.2 of Salvelinus sp. IW2-2015. Classification (NCBI taxonomy): domain Eukaryota; kingdom Metazoa; phylum Chordata; class Actinopteri; order Salmoniformes; family Salmonidae; genus Salvelinus; species Salvelinus sp. IW2-2015. Next base: position 10,400,728 of record NC_036876.1, read on the forward strand.
CAACAGCTGCATGTGACGTTTTTCAAGTACGAAAGGCGAAGCTCTGATCTCATCACTGATAATAATGTATCCTACAGTACCTTCAACAATTCCTGCAATCCCATTTAACCGGAGTCATTAGTCACACACACATCATAAGCATTCTGGAACCTATCCGCATGCCAAAGGGACACTGGAGGACTAAAGCCTTGTTCACATTGGCAGTTTGAAGTCACTCAAATCCAATTTTTTTGCATGTCCGATTCAAATCTGTTCTTTTTACTGCAGTCTGAACAGCCAAAAAACACATGGAGTCTGATTCTTCAAGCCACATTTCAAACCACCTTTGTAAGAGGTTTGAAGTCAGATTCCTGGCCATGCGACTTAGTTGCCCTAAGTGGTTTTTAGACTATTATTTGTCTCCTAAGCTAACATATGCAATTTATTTTAAAGATAAATTATCCTTGGTATGACTATCTATTTGATTTTGAATTTTAGGACCCCTTTAGGTATCGCCCGTCAAAATTGAATAACAGATTCATACATGGAAAAACAGATAGTCCAAAAATAAAATGAAAAGGAAGTTTGTTTTAAAGTGTCTGTCCTATATCTGAGAGATATAAGAAAGATCAGAATAAAATTTTGGGGGGCACTAAACTACTTCCATAAAAAAAATATTGTGGTACCGGGCTACCGAGTCTTGTAGAGCAAAACAACCGACATGTACATGGTCGTGACAGTCATACCTTTCCATAGAGCCCAAACTGTTCAGACACTACAGATAGAAGTTAGCGGATCAGCAGTACCGACTTCGGACGAGTCCCGTGACGCTTGTGGGGGTCATAGAAATGGAAAAACACCATTGTGCGAGTCTCATCTTTCCATAGAGCGATTCATATTAGTTTGATGACTGATTCTCGGGATGTCTCAAGATCTGACAAACGCCGCTGTAGCTCACCTTCCACAGCCATTGGTGGATGTGGTGGATTGAAATGCAGCCCATGCATAAAAACAGATATCTCTATCTTAGATGGATTTTGATGGGGATTTCTAGGGGGTCTGCAGTGTGAACAAGTCTTAAGAAACAGGCAGGCGCCACAGGACGATTTAAAAGACTTGTTAAGTCTTGTGTCGGGCATACATCCACGAGGAATTGAACAAATGATCAATCAATTGATTTGATTTTGAGGCTGATTCAAATGACAAAGTAAAGAGAGAACAGGTTCGCTAGCCAGTTTAATGAATACAATCTGTCAGCATATGCCTTCTTCCATCTTTATTTGTTCAGCATGTTCCTCTGTCCTTGTAACCACCCAGTAAATGTTGACACTCTCTCTCTCATGTGTTTACCTACTCTTTTCATTGGGGTTACACTTAAAAGAGAGACACTAAAATGCTCCAATGGAGTACAGCAGCCAACAACAACCAACCAGGGGGAAATGTGTGTCAATCATCCAAGAAGCTATGGCAGCAAGCAGCTCTTTGGACCAAAACAGACACAGTATGCTTTTAACAACCTTTCTATTAAATGTTTCTATTCTTTTTCTATTTTTCTCTCTGCATGGTTGGGAATGGCCCATAAGTCCCATAAGAAACACTAATTTTTGTACTGTTTTGTGACAGTGCACTGAATGTAGAGAACACCGACATCTCTGTTTGGTTACCATGGTCTCTATCCAATCCATATTACATTATCAGCTGACAATCGATGATGTATGATAATACCATTATGTTCTCTGCTGCTGCCGTTATCGGTCACAAATGGTGCTCTTCATACCCCCTGTCTATCCTCGTCTTCCCAATTACCACCCTCTAGTGCCGCTTTTGTCGGACATAGGAAGAGTAAGGATAAGGAAATCTGGACATCGCTACAAAACACATTCATATGCTATTTCCCAGCTGATACCTTCAAAGACTGTTTATTTGAAAACCATTATTATATCCACTTGCGAGACATCAGATATTCCTTAATTTATCTGCATTTTTGTCAAAATTAAGTTAGACATTGCCTTGTTCTGCTCAATGTTCTCTACCTATATATACTCGAAACACCCCAATTCATGTTGTTAAGTTCAAAAGAATACACAATAAAAATCGCTGACACCATTCAAACCAAAGAGGGTTCGGAACTTTAAAAGACAATTATCTCAGAATCATCTTTTTGCAGACAGAACTTTATACTGTAGTCCTAAACTCTCGACCTAGTAAATGGTGAGTAGCTAATTAACCACTTTTGTTAACAATTAAAATACTGTACTGTATGTGTGTATTGAAAGACAATGAAAATGTAAAAAATGTAAAATATATAAATGTATTTATTTTTATTTCTCAGAAAACCTAGAGGGCCAAATAAAAGTGCTCGCACACACACACACACACACACACACACACACACACACACACACACACACACACACACACACACACACACACACACACACACACACACACACACACACACACACACACACACACACACACACACACACACACACCAACCTGAAAGCAGCGGGAAGCTGCGTCTCTGGGCAGGAGATTACATAAATCCACGGTGAGTATGTGTCGTTACTTAAGGTTCTGAAAATGACTCAACTATCCAGCTGGGATCAGTGGCCGTAGTGACAGACCCCCACAAGTCTAAACAAGGGGCCCGGGCCTATCCTCAAAAGTCAAATATTAGCTATCCAAGTCAAAAGAAAGGCCTCTGCAAACACATACTCTGCTATGGAGGCTTTCCTTTCTAACTGGAGTCAAATAACATAAACAACAACTGATACTATTCACTTTATATTAACATGGTCGCCATCTTGCCATGCATGCTATTGAGCTGGAAGCAGCAGTCACGGAGCCATCTAAATCTACAGCTCTTCCACAAACTTCAGTGCAATATGGTTACTCTTTTTATAAGACAAACCTGGATATTTACTGAAACAGTCGGTTGCCACCAGCTTTATACAGGCTTTGTTTTCAAAAACAGGTGGAAATGTGCGATGCATGTTTTATTGAAGATGAGAAACAGCCCATAAGGTGAAATAGGAGGATTGGCAACAGATTACTACATACATTTTGCCTCCAGATATTTGGAGGGGTGCTTTGTATAGAGTACAGTCATAATATTGACACAAAGCTGAAATAATGACTACTCTATGTCTGATATCATAGCAGCTGTTTGAGGACAAATAATTAATGGAAAATAATGAAAACTCAATCAACTGTTATATATGTTTCATAGACATTGTGTGTGTTTGTGTGTGTGTGTGTTTGTGTGTGTGTGTTTGTGTGTTTGTGGTAGCTTTCAACAACCTAACACAGCATCACCACAATCACCCTTTATTGTTAAGTTAAAATCCTCCTCTTTACGATTTCAGGACAAGAATAATTGTGATTTTGTCTGATGTGGGTTGTGAGTAGTAAACATTAGCATGAGGGCAATTCCACAGTAACAGAATGACGCTGAGACTCCCGATTTTTCATTTTAAAAGTATGCCAAACAAAAAAACTTTGATTGCAAAGTTAAACAAACCATACAACTCCATGCACAAGGACTACTTTTAACAATTGTCAAAGAAAAAAAATCGAATCAAATTTTATTTGTCACATGCGCCGAATACAACAGGTGTAGAAGCCCTTAACCAACCATGGAGTTTTAAGAAAAATTCCTAAAAAAATAAATCAAGTAACAAATAATTAAACAGCAGCAGTAAAATAACAATAGCGAGGCTATATACAGGGGGTACCGGTACAGAGTCAATGTACGGGGGCACCGGTTTCAAGGTAATTGATGTAATATGTACATGTGGGTATAGTTATTAAAGTGACTTATGCATAGATAATAACAGAGAGTAGAGTATCTGAAAATTGTACAAAAACACATTTACTCGAAGAACAGTGCAGATGTAAATTTTGGTATCAGAATGACGGTAAAATCTCCCTCGGTTTGTTATGTGACCACTTTTTCCCAAAACTCTGTTAAATATTTACTCTGAATTAAGATTCAAAGATATCTGCAGAAAGAATGGGGTGTCACTGTCAGCTATGATATAAAGTAACGTAGCAGGCATAAGAATAAACGCCAACTGACAAGAAAAAAATTACTGTTGGGGGGGGTTGTCTTCGGCACTGTTCAACCAATCCAGTAAATGTGGAGGAGGATTTAAGATGGGAGTGTCACATTGTTTATTTGTTTATTAGGATCCCCATTAGCTTTTGCAGAAGCTACTCGCCCTGATGTTCACAAAAAAAAACATGACAAGTAACAAAACCCTAATACATTGATAGACAAGGTAAGTCACACAAGTTACAAATACAACAATACACAACAAATGCAACAAAAAAAAGAACTTTACAAACAATACAACAAGAAAAATTATGTGTGTGTTAAGAGTGTGTTCGTGTGTGCGTGTGTCCCCTCACAGTTCCATTAGTTGTTTTTGTGTTAACGTCCAAAAGCGGGAGTCAGGCTCTTTATATGTCCCCTGAAAACTGGATCTATCCGGTTATTTCCAAACCCGCTGGCGGTGTCTTTGATATGACACCTTGAGTTTGAAAAAATCTATTTTGTTTATTAAACTACAGTAAGTGAAGGGGATTAACACCCGGTAACAGAATGATGGTAAAAGAATTACATCACGAGTCCCTTATCTGTACAATACAGAAATGCATAACTATAAATGTCATTCTGTTCATGGTGATGTATCCTGAATAGGTACACAAAGGTAGAAAATGTAATATCCTCTTTTGCATGTTTGGGTATTATTCTACACACTGGCTATTATTCTAATGAGCTCCACCTTCAAACAAGACCAAATTTGGTTGGTCCGGATTGGACCAAATCTGTACCAATCATAGATGTCTATGTTTCAGAATTTTGGACAGTAGAGCACAGCACAGTACAGTAGTTTAGTACAGTAAAGTACAGTAGAGTTCAGTACAGTAAAGTACAGTACAGTAAATAGTAAAGCACCCTTTGCTGGCTCTAACAGCCACCCAATCAGTTTGCTGCCTGTTCTTAGTAAACTGATGGCGAGAATTGTGTTAGACCAAATAAAATTACAATTTTCAGATAACAAGTTAACTACTGACTTTCAGCATGCATATAGAGAAGGGCACTCAACTTGTACTGTACTGACTCAGGGGACAGGTGATTGGTTGAAAGAAATTAACAATAAGATGATAGCTGGAGCCGTATTATTAGATTTGAGTGGAACCTTTGATGCTATTGATCATAAATTGTTATTGAAGAAACTCACTTGCTATGGCTTCACATCACCTGCCAGCACATGTTTGAAGAGTTATTTAAACAATAGAACCCAGAGAGTGTTCTTCAATGAATGCTTCTCCAACATCAGATATGTACAGTGCGGTGTCCCTCAGGGCAGTTCTCTTGGGCTGTTACTCTTCTCTATTTGTACAAATGATTTGCCACTGGTCTTACACAAAGCTAGAATGACTATGCGTGCGGATGATTACACTCTCTACATGTCAGCACCTAAAACCAGTGAGCTGACTGAAATGATAAATAAGGAGTTACAGTCAGTATCAGCATGGGTGACTAATGATAAACTGGTCTTAAATACATCTACAACTAAAAGCATTGTATTTGGTTTAAAACATTCTCTAAGACCTAAACCTCGACTGGAGTTGTACATAAAGAGTGTGTCCACTGAGCAAGTTGAAGAAGCTCAACTCCTAGATATAACATTGCATGGTCAGTTATCATGGTCAAGTCACATTAACAAAGTTGTTGTGAAGATGGTCTGTTATAAAATATATATGTCCTGTGTTTTTTTTTACTGTACTAGTTGTTAAGGCCAGTCTTTCCTGGTTGATGGTTGACCAGAGATTAACTGCTTCTATTCTAGTTTTTATGAGAAATATTACGTCATGAAAATTCCAGATTGTCTGCATAATCAAATAACATTCAACTCAGATACCCATACATACCCCACAAGACTTGCCACCTTCTAGTGCTGAGCGATTAGTGCTTTAATGAAATAATGACATAAAAATTATTTGAGCCTTTTAAATGGAATTTCCAAAGCCAAATATAGTGAACCTTCAATTGCCAAAACATTGAAAATATTCCATTGTCTCTGTAAGGTCCACATAGTAAAATAGGACATTACTATGAAATAATAAAATATTACAGTGTATATTACTTTTTATTTGATGATTTTATCATTTTTCATTCCTTAAAGTCATCATCTCATCTCTGCTTAGGCAGTAGCAGCCAGTCAGACAGACATCCATTGAACATTATCTCTGTTCTCTCCGTACTGTATTGTCTTTAGTCATCCTATTTAGCAAGGCTAGCCTGGGTAAGCATGCTGCAGAGTTGTCTGACAATCATTTTACTTGTTTTTAAAGTAGATAAGGCATACTTTCACGAACTGTCTTTATCCCTTTCTCTCTTCGCTCGTTGTTGTGTTGTGTACATTCCTCTCTCTTTCGGGGGTGTATGTGGTCTGTCTGTATCTTACCTAAAATAGCAGGCATAAAAGTGTATCCATCTCTGTCCAAGATGGAAAAGAACAGGCACAATGCATTATGGTCATTGTAGTTAATTACCACATTTCTGCGCTGAACTAGGTTGAATGTTTGCTAAATGAAAACTACAACTCCCTTCAGCCCAGCGTCCCATACGCTAGAGGTCGACCGATTATGATTTTTCAACGCCGATACCGATTATTGGAGGACCAAAAAATAATCGGACGATTTTTATATATATATTTGTAATATTACAACAATACTGAATGAACAATGAACACTTTTATTTTAACTTAATATAATACATAAATAAAATCAATTTAGTCTCAAATAAATAATGAAACATGTTCAACTTTGTTTAAATAATGCAAAAACACAGTGTTGGAGAAGAAAGTAAAAGTGCAATATGTGCCATGTAAGAAAGCTAACGTTTAAGTTCCTTGCTCAGAACATGAGAACATATGAAAGCTGGTGGTTCATTTTAACATGAGTCTCCAATATTCCCAGTTAAGAAGTTTTAGGTTGTAGTTATTATAGGAATTATAGGACTATTTTTCTCTCTCTAAATTCATGTTAGCAGGCAATATTAACTAGGTATATTGTGTCACTTCTCTTGAGTTCAGTGCAAGCAGAGTCAGGGTATATGCAGCAGTTTGGGTCGCCTGGCTCGTTGCGAACTGTGTGAAGACCATTTCTTCCTAACAAAGACCGTAATTAATTTGCCAGAATTTTACATAATTATGACATAACATTGAAGGTTGTGCAATGTAACAGCAATATTTAGACTTAGGGTTGCCATCCGTTCGATAAAATACGGAACGGTTCCGTTCATCACTTTTTATTTGTATTGTTCTTTTGAGGTATTGTTTGTCTATATTTGTAGTTTCAATTTGTGTGGTTGTTCTTGTCTATCAGTGTTTTGTTACTTGTCATGTTTTGTGTTTTTTTGTGGGCCCCAGGAAGAGAAGCTGATGCTTCTGCAAAAGCTAATGGGGATCCTAATAAACTAATAAATAAACAGCAGAGTATAGTTCAGTACAATACAATCAATTATAGTGTACTCGAATCTAGTGATAAAAAAAAAAAAATAGATACAGTTACATATTGGGATATTATTTTTTATGATATATTGTATTGACAATATTGCAATATAATTGTTGCGCGTTCTCAATCTTCTTTTAAATATGAAGCCAATTTGTTTTCAACACTTATTTCCATGACTATCAAAACTCTCTCTTGTCCTTCTGCAGCAGTTTGGAACATAGAATCGCAAAAAAATCACAGTATTGAATCACAACACATGTGAAACGTGGGACTTGCAATACATACTGTATCATATCGGCACCTAAATATCGTGATAATATCGTATCGTGAGGACCCTGGCAATTCCCAGCCTTAATCAACTCTAGTGTGCTCTACTGTACTAAACTTTAGTTAGTACTGAACTAAACTTCACTGTACTGAACTAAACTTCACTGTACTGAACTAAACTCCACTCTACTGAACTAAACTTCACTGTACTAAACTTTACTTTACTGTACTGAACTAAACTTTACTTCACTCTACTCAACTAAACTTTACAGTACTTTATTTAAAACATTTCCAGACACTCTTGTTCAGAGTGCATCAATTTTCATGCTTTTTTATACTGGGAATCGAATCCACAACCCTGGTGTTGCAAGCGTCATGCTCTACCAATTGAGCCACATGGGTCCACTTACTATTCTACGTTATATTGTACTGACTAACCTAAACTCTACTCTACAGTACTGTGCAGTGCAGGGCAGTCCAAACTTGTGAAACAGACATCTATGATTGGTTCAGATTTGAACTGACCAAATTTCAATGTCCATGGATGTCCTGTGTCAATCAGTGTTCAGTGGGTGAGAGGGCTGGTTACAGTAAATGGAATGAGAGGGGACTCATGGGTAGGTGTCAGTAAGAGCCGGGAGAGGTGACATTAACTGGAAAGAGAGAGGAGAGAAACAGGGAGAGAGAAAGGAAGGGGTTGTCCAGACTGTTTTCACACTCTCACTTTGACCACCACTCGACAGAAAGGGAAAGAAAACAGTAATGAGCTGAACATAACAGTATGCCAGTAGAAGGGAGGACAGTAGCAGTTGACACAACTGTGGTTTGGGACTACTATGAATTCCCATTGTAGTCAATTCAGTTGCAGTCATTCTGTTACAGATGTTTTAGTCACTCCGTTACCGATTTGGTGACAGAACGACACATTTTAACCACTTAAAAATCATAAGCCACATTGTTATTAATAAAAACACAATCACTAATTTGTAGGTCTACCTTTACTTGTTACTTCTGTCAACTTAAATTATTTTCCCTCATGAGGGAGAGAAATCTGAAAATAACTTAAAGATATGTGGGTTTTTGCTAATAGTATTACAAAGCAATGCTTCTTAAACTTCCGAAAGGCAAATAACTAAATACTAACTACACAACATTATTGTGTTTTGATGTATTTCTAATACCTGGTAGATGTTGTCTAAGACCCCTTTTCCATCTGTTTGAACAGAAGTCAAAGCCTATGCTTATTCCTAGTATTTACGTAAAAAAAAATGGTTGAAAAATGTATCTAAATGTTTTCCATCCTAAAAACAAGGAATAGGGAAAGGCTTTGATTTATGTTTTAATTTCAACAACAAAGAATTTACATGCTTTGTGAGAATTTGTCAGCGAGTGGGTAAACCGCCACTACCATCCATCCTATTGGCCAACGTGCAATCACTGGAAAATAAACTGGATGAGCTACGATCAAGATTATCCTACCAATGGGACATTAAAAGCTGTAATATCTTATGTTTCACCGAGTCGTGGCTGAACGACAACACGGATAATATAGAGCTGGCTGGGTTTTCCGTGCATCGGCAGGACAGAGCAGCTACGTCTGATAAGATGAGGGGCGGGGGTGTGTGTCTATTTGTCAATAACAGCTGGTGCTCCATGTTAATATTAAAGAAGTCTTGAGGTATTGCCTGAGGTAGAGTACCTCACAATAAGCTGTAGACCACACTATCTACCAAGAGAGTTCTCAGCTATATTATTCGTAGCTGTCTATTTATCACCACAAACTGATGCTGGCACTAAGACCTCACTCAACGAGCTGTATAAGGGCCATAAGCAAGCAAGAAAATGTTCATCCAGAAGTGGCGCTCCTAGTGGCCGGGGACATTAAGGCAGACAAACTTAAATCCGTTTTTCCTCATTTCTACCAGCAACCAGAGAAAAAAAAAACTCTAAACAACCTTTACTCCACACACAGAGACGCATACAAAGCTCTCCCTCGCCCTCCATTTGGCAAATCTGACCATATTTATATCCTCCTGATTCCTGCTTACAAGCAAAAACGAAAGCAGGAAGTACCAGTGACTCGCTCAAAACGGAAGGGTCAGATGATACGGATTCTACGCTACAGGGCTGTTTTGCTAGCACAGACTGGAATATGTTCTGGGATTCTTCCAATGGCATTGAGGAGTACACCACCTCAGTCACTGGCTTCATTAATAAGTGCATCGACGACGTCTTCCCCACAATGACTGTACGTACATATCCCAACCAGAAGCCATGGATTACAGGCAACATCCGCACTCAGCTAAAGGCCAGAGCTAACGCTTTCAAGGAGCTTATAAGAAATCCCGCTATGCCCTCAGACGAACCATCAAAAAGCGTCAATACAGAACTAAGATTGAATCCTACTACACCGGCTCTGACGCTCGTGGGATGTGGCAGGGCTTGAAAACTATTACGGACTACAAAGGGACCCCAGCCGCAAGCTGCCCAGTGACGCAAGCCTACCAGATGAGCTAAATGCCTTTTATGCTCACTTCGAGGCAAGCAACACTGAAGCATGCATGAGAGCACCAGCTGATCCGAACGACTGTGTGATCACGCTCTCCGTAACCGATGTCAGCAACATTCACAAGGCCGCGGGGCCAGACAGATTACCAGGACGTGTACTCAGAGCATGCGCGGACAACTGGCAAGTGTCTTCACTCACATTTTGAAACTCTCCCTGACCAAGTCTGTAACACCTACATGTTTCAAGCAGACCACCATAGTCCCTGTGCCCAAGAAAGGGAAGATAACCTGCCTAAATGACTACTGCCCCTTAGCACTCACGTCGGTAGCCATGAAGTGCTTTGAAAGGATGGTCATGGCTCAAATCAATACCATCATCCCGGAAACCCTAGACCCACTCTAATTCGCATACTGCCCCAACAGATCCACAGATGACGCAATCTCAATCGCACTCCACACTGCCCTTTCTCATCTGGACAAAAGGAACACCTATGTTGAGAATGCTGTTCATTGACTACAGCTCAGCGTTCAACACCATAGTGCCCTCAAAGCTCATCACTAAGCTAAAGACCCTGGGACTAAACACCTCCCTCTGCATCTGGATCCTGGACTTCCTGACGGGCCGCCTCCAGGTGGTAGGGTAGGAAACAGCACATTTGACACGCTGATCCTCAACACTGGGGCCCCTCAGGGGTGCGTGCTTAGTCCCCTCTTGTACTCCCTGCTCACCCACGACTGCGTGGCCAAGCACGACTCCAACACCATCATTAAATTTGCTGACGACACAATGGTGGTAGGCCTGATCACGACAATGATGAGACAGCCTATAGGAAGGAGGTCAGATACCTGGCAGTGTGGTGCCAGGACAACAACCTCTCCCTCAATGTGAGCAAGACAAAGGATCTGGTCATGTACTACAGGAAAAGGAGGGCCGAACAGGCCCCCAATAACATTGACGGGGCTGTAGTGGAGCGGGTCGGGAGTTTCAAGTTCCTTGGTGTCCACATCACCAACAAACTATCATGGTCCAAACACACCAAGACAGTCATCAACACCTTTTCCCCTTCAGGAGACTGAAAAGATTTGGCATGGGTCCCCAGGTCCTCTAAAAGTTCTACAGCTGCACCCTCGAGAGCATCCTGACCAGTTGCATCACTGCCTGGTATGACAACTGCTCAGCATCCTACCGTAAGGCGCTACAGAGGGTAATGCGTACGGACCAGTACATCACTGGGACCAAGCTTCCTGACATCCAGGACCTATATACTAGGCGGTGTCAGAGGAAGGCCCAAAGAATTGTCAAAAACTCCAGTCACCCAAGTCATAGACTGTTCTCTGCTACCGAATTGCAAGCGGTACCGGAGCGCAAAGTCTAGGTCCAAAAGGCTCCTACCCCAAGCCTCTCAGCTTCTACCCCAAGCCATAGGACTGCTGAACAATTAATCAAAATGTCCGTCCGGACTATTTACATTGACCCCCCCACCCCTTTGTTTTTACACTGCTGCTACTCGCTGTTTATTATCTATGCATAGTCACTTTACCCCTACCTACATGTACAAATTACCTCGACTAATCTCTACCACCGCACATTGACTCAGTACCAGTACCCCCTGTATATAGCTTCGTTATTGTTATTTTATTGTGTTACTTTATATTTAAAAAAATGACTTTAGTTATTCAGTAAATATTTTCTTAACTCTATTTCTTGAACTGCATTGTTGGTTAAGGGCTTGTAAGTAAGTAAGGATTTCACGGTAAGGTCTACACCTCTTGTATTAGGCGCATGTGACAGAACATTTGATTTGATGTGGCAGGGGATGATTACTAGCATTCATAGCAAATGTAAAACTATTTACACACTATTTTTACACTGTGTAGAGTATAGAGTCAAACCTAACTCTGTGTTTAAATCAATAGTGATTTCATTCCCCCATGTGGTTTCTAGACACCATAGACTACAGTAACCTACCATGGGGGCAAACATCAAACATGGGGGCTAGCCAAAAACAGATACATGTGTCACTCTATTATGTATGGACTCCAAAATAGGGGGGAAACGTCTAACTTTTAACCATGGAATAATAGTTGTACAATCACTGGATAGCCTGCCCTACATGATTCGTCCATGTTCATACAGAAGAGATGTGTGTGGCTACAAGTCATGTATTTTATGGTAATTTAAAAGAAGAAAAAACATATATATTATTGTATTTGCGGATGTTAAACAATATAGGACCATATCCAACAAGCATGTTGCAAGACATTAAATGCAAACATTGAATGCCTACAACTCTTGTAATAACACCCGTACTTCCTACTTTTACAGATTGCCTAGCCGGTGTCGTATCTCACGGCTAACACCCTTTTTCTCCATAACCAGATTTCCAATTGAGCAGACCATTAGGGTACAATAAGACTAGAATTGTAATGTGTTGAGAGGGAGAGACATTCGTCTATGGCAGCAGTGTGTGACTTCATGACCAAAATAAAAAGCAACGCAGCAACTGTTTATGATCAACATCAATTAATTGTACACTTACATTTTACCATCCTGTCAGTCGTAGATAACTTCGGATCATCATTCGGCTTGTTTTCGGACATTTCCATGGTGCTATATATTCAAATATATTTGAACTGTGCCTGAAAAAGATCCGATGTTGTCCTTACCCAACAAATCAACTCTATCCAAATGGGAGATCGCAGTGATCTCACTTGCTCCTTTCACTAGCCAAAAATACATGCAATAGGATTACAAATTTCAACACTGGTATACTGTAGGTCCGTGTGATTTACTGTTACTCTGTATCAAGTTCTCTCTCCCAGCGCTGTGCGCGCAACCTAGCCTGCAGTTGGTAAGACACGCCCACATATATATTTGCTCTTCTATTGGTGGCAGAGACTAGACCTCTGTGTTCATATTCCCCTTTGCCGACGGACTCGTTTTGTTTCAGTCTGTGTATGTCTAACATGTTTTTATAGGTTATATGTGCAGTGTTGTAACACATCAGTTCCCTCTTCTGTATGTTGCAACATTGTAACATCAATCATGGGTAGCGTTGGCCTGCAACTCCAGAGTCGTGCGCTGGATCCTACCAGTTCTGCTTAATCTCAGTCTCTAAACTTCACTCAATCTCTCTTGAAGGGTTTAGAGTTGTCATCATGCAAAATGTCATGCAATTTAGATGGCAAAAGATTCACTGTTTTGAGTGAGCACCACGAGGCTAGAGAGTAGTTGAATTCGATTTCACATCATGGCGCACAGGGTGAATCAACAGGCCTATATATTCTTTAGCTCCACGTTGGTGCATGTATTCAGCATAAACGCTTCACAACACTGTTAGTGAGGTTGTAAAGGGTGGGTTGTAAGTAGTTAATAGACAGTTCAGATTTTGGGATTTATAACTAGACTAGTTTAGAGACAGTTCAATTCGGTTGTTATTACAGCACCACCATGTGGACATTTAAAGACATTCTAATAGAGGAAAAGTAGACTAACCCCAACCAGTTCAGTTTGGTGACTGTCTGGCTCAATCCCAAATCGACATACAGGTCCTATCTTTGCCCTACTCACTTGTGGAAGTCTGGAAGGATTTAACAGTGGATACCAATTGCTTATACCAATCAAGTGATCTCCATAATTGAATGGCAGTCAATTTGCGCTCAATTTGGGATTGATCTGGTTATACCATGTTAAAATTGTAGCCACTTTAAAGGCAGAAAAATAGTAATCCCACCAATTACAATAGGGTTCCAGCATTGGATCCATATAGCGAAAGTTTTTATTCTTTATGTGGAATAGAAATGATCAATCCACCCAGGGACCTCATGCATCCCAAAAATCTGAGCGGGCACAAAGTATGTGAGAATGGCCGGTGGGGTTTTGGAGAGTGTAGCATTTTTCAAACACCTGAAACAGCATTTTCCTGCAACCTAGAGCCATAATCACAATTCTATCTTAAACATCGGTTTATTAATCTGTGTATTTAAGCATACCTCTTGAGCGGTATGTATCCTCCTGGCTGGTGATACTTTTTTTAAAGAAACTAAATACGCTTCTCTGCATCTCTGCTAAAATCTGGGTAAAAGATTGAAAGGAATGTGAGTCTTATTCAGTACATTTAGTAATTGCTTGCTTTTCTACAGTATACCAACTTTGCCAGCAGTCATGCCAGCTAAGATAGTCAGACAAGCTAGCTACTCTAACTTGATAGCATGAAATGGCTTCTTGGTAATAATAATAATAAATGTATTTCATCATCTCAAAGATGCTTAAAACAAAAAACAAAGTATATGTAGTTCTTGGCCTGGACAATAGTCTGAAACAGAGGCTGGGGCATGCGTCCAGGTCACATCCTACTCCAGTGGGCTGCACATAGTCCAAACATACAGTCTCCTGAAAGTCAGTCAAGAGCCTTCACTCTCCACTCTCAGCACTCTCCTCCTCCACACTGTTCTCAGCTTCTCTGATGCCCTGAAGCAGGCTTGGGTAAGGGGGAATCGGTGGTCTCATTCAGTGTGTGTGTGTGTGTGTTGGGGGGGGGGGNGGGGGGGGTCAGTAAGACAGGTCCGTATCATCAGGCCAACCACCTGTGGGAAGCCGGCGTCCGCTAGATCTCACTCTGGCGCCAGAGGCTCACTACCCATCAATTATTGATATAATACACCTTGGAGTGAGAGATCCAGTCAAAACTACAACGAGCATCTGTGATGTCCAAGCCTGTGTTATCTTCAGTTTCAAATAAAAACAAAGGCTGGCTCACTAGCCTCTGAGCTATCTTGACAAAAATAACTAACTTGCTGGTCCTAAACTAACAAAATAAAACGTTGATAAAAACATTTTATATAAAAAAAAACACATAAAACAATAAAATATTTACACATTTAAAGGAGCTCTCTGCCTAGGCGACCTCACGGCGCCATGGCAACTGGTAGCTAGTTATGACTTTGGGAGATATATATTTTTTAAACAGGACAAATCTGAGGGGGCACGTGCCCCTGTGAACCCTATGGGCATGAATAACCCAATTCATGTTAATGTGACAATATAGGAACCGTAGTTTTGGTCTGTGTTTCCCAGGGAACTCTAATTAGTGGTGAACATGTGAAAAGGTCTAAAAGCACCCCTTAGACCAGCTGTGACCAGAAGGGACTTTTTGCAGCAGGTTAGGAAAGTTTATGTAGCAGGTTAGGAAAAGGGTTAGGGTTAGGGTTAGGGTTAGGGTTAGGGTTAGGGTTAGGGTTAGGGTTAGGGTTAGGGTTAGGGTTAGGGTTAGAGTTAGGGTTAGGGTTAGGGTTAGCTAAAAATCTGTCCTAATCTGCTATGAAAAATTACTTCTGGTCGTAGTTGTACGCAATCTAGTCAAAACCCCTTAGACCTGTACAGGTGAGAGCTTAGTCGCATTGTGTAGAGGTTGTACTGCACTGTTGTTTTGCCAGTATTTCCTTGAAGGAAACCATTTTTTATTTTATTTATTTTTTACCTTTATTTAACCAGGTAGGCTTATTTTGAGAACCATGCAGTCTGTTTGGGAAGAAAGGTTTGTGCCATGGCCGATTGTACTTATCAGTATTTGTTTAAGTTTGACAATGTTCATTATGTTTATTGTTAGATAGTAATGCCACTGTAATGATGTTTCGTTTTGCAGTTGGTTTCATGTGTTTAGAGCCTTTGATGGCTTTGGGGTCCAAGTTAATCTGTTTCAAACGAGCAAATCTAAACCTGGAGCCTTTAAAAACTTTGCTATCTTTTTTATTTCTGCCTCTGAAGTTTCTCTATAAATGGGTCTATAAGTTACATTTAGTATTTTTTTGTCTTTGCTTGTTAATTATTCTTATTATTCGTATATTCTTATCAAGGGTACAGTTTATTTTATTTTATATTATGCTCCTTCCTCCATAGATCAGGTAAAGGCTAGACATCTGGAAATCCAGCCACCATGTTCTGCCCCATCTCTCTGTCTGATCTTGACAAGCAGGAAGCTCCCTGCCCTTATCAGACCAATTGCAAACAATAGAGCCCGTGTGTGGCGAGTTGTTTTTCTTTATCACAGCGGAGAGAAGGACTCTCACACAGACAGAGGTGAAAAATGAGCTCAGGTGAGTAGACCTTCTGAACTTTTTGATAAATTCTTAGACTTTTGTGTCTCTTGTGCTTCTCTGCAATTACATTTGAGTTTTTTGTGATATTGCTTTTGGAATATTGTTATTTGATACTTCACAGCTGTAATTGTGCATTATGACGTTGAAGAATCTGCTACACTGTTAGCATTATGATGTGGAAGAATCTGGTACACTTACTATTATTGTGCTTCTCTTATGACCAAGTAAATGTTTAAGAAAACTATGATGACTTAATTCAAAGTATATTCAACCATACCAATGTTCATATCAAACTTGTGAAGAGATTACTATCATTTCATATACATAATTAAAAGTTTCATAATTATACATGCTTTTAATTATACATAATTAAAAGCAATTTCGTAGTCAGTCTACCAGATGCTACATTCAATCAGTTCAACAATATGATGACTCTTACTTACCTGATTAGTTTAATGCGAAATGTGTTAGTAATATTTTAGTCATATTATTTAGCAGCAACATTTAGTCAAATAACTTGTATCTATCAAGGGAGATGGAGCCCCGTAAAGCATAAGGTCATGTTTTTCATAGAGAGACTGATTTGAACATGGATGGATAAAACACATTTACAACATATTACATATTGGTTTGATTTGCAATATGAGGCTTTTATTAGTGGCATTGCACCTGTGAAAATCTCCCTATTTCCATCATCCTCTTTTAGCCGAGGACCTGCTCATCATCTATGAGGCGGAGGCAGAGCAGTGGGCTGTATACCTGCGCTCTATCTTCGCCGGGCCCGTCTGGGAGGGAGGGATCTGTTGCTACGACATCGCCACAGTGACCAGCCGGCGGGAGGACTTTCTGCGACTTGGCCAGTACAAGGTCAAGCTGTTAATCCTCTCCAGGGGAATGCTAGAGGGCCTGTGCCAGCTCCGCCGCTTCTTCCTGGCCCGGGTGCTGAAGCCTGCGGCCCACGTGGTGGTGCTTCTGTGTGGGGTAGACAGCCTGGCGCCCCTCCTGGAGGTGGTGCCCCTCAAGGGGGACGAGTGTCTGCAGATATCCAGCGAGCAAGACGCCCATGAGTACCTGTCGGCTGTGACCGATATTGTGCAGAGAGGTACAGGGGAAGGGGAGGGCAGAGAGAGGGATCGTGGGAGGTTGGGTGCAGTGTAGAGGGTCAGCAAAATAGTTATTTTATGCTTATTCAATAATGAATTATACAATAATAATTGTATTCATTCCTGAGGCAACAAGTGGGAGGTAGGTGCGTGGATCAGAAAACCAGTCAGTCAGTATCTGGTGTTACCACTATTTGCCTCATGCAGCGCGACACATCTCCTTCGCATGAAGTTGATCAGGCTGTTGATTGTAGTCTGTGGAATGTTGTCCCACTCCTCTTCAATGGCTGTGCGAAGTTGCTGAATATTAGCGGGCTCTGGAGCGTACACATCGATCCAGAGCATCCCAAACATGCTCAATGGGTGACATTTCTGGTGAGTATGCAGACCATGGAAGAACTGGGACATGTTTGAGGAATTGTGTACAGAACCTTGCGACATAGGGCTGTGCATTATCATGCTGAAACATTAGGTGATGGCGGCGGATGAATGGTATGACGAAGGGCCTCAGGATCTCATCACAGTATATCTGTGCATTCAAATTTCCATTGCTAAAATGCAATCGGGTTCGTTGTCCATAGTTTATGCCTGCCCATACCATAACCCCAGCGCCACCATGGGGCACTCTGTACACAACGTTGAGATCAGAAAACCTCTCGCCCACATGACGCCATACACGTGGTCTGCGGTTGTGAGGCCGGGTCGGATGTACTGCCAAATTCTCTAAAATTATGTTGGAGGCAGGTTATGGTAAGGTAGAGAAAATAACATTCAATTCTCTGTCAACAACTCTGGTGGATATTCCTGTAGTCAGCATGCCAATTGCTTATGTTGTGTGACAAAGCTGCACATTTTAGAGTAGCCTTTTATTGTCCCCAACAGAAGGTGCACCTGTGTCATGATCATGATGTTTAATCAGATTCTTGATATGCCACACCTGTCAGGTGGATGTATTATCTTGACAAATGGGAAATGCTCACTCATAAGGATCTAAACAAATTTCTACACAAGTTTAGAGATGGTTTTTGTGCTTATGCAACATTTCTGGGATATTTTATTTCAGCTCATGAAACATGGGTACAACACTTTACCTGTTGCGTTTTCTGTTTTTGTTCAGTGTGTGTGTGTGTGTATATATATATTTTGGTTAGGCCAGGGTGTGACTAGGGTGGGCATTCTAGTTTCTTTATTTCTATGTTTTCTATTTCTTTGTGTTTGGCCGGGTGTGGTTCTCAGAGGCAGCTGTCTATCGTTGTCTCTGATTGAGAACCATACTTAGGTAGCCCTTTTTTCCACCGGTCTTTGTGGGAAGTTAACTTTGTTTGATGGCACATTACCTTAAGCTTCACGGTTTGTTTTGGTATTGTTTATTGTTTTGTTGGCGACATCTAATATTAAAAGTATGTACGCTCACCACGCTGCACCTTGGTCCTCTTTTTTCAACGGCCGTGACAGAACTTCCCACCACCAACAAAGGACCAAGCAGCGTGGCCAGGAGAGGCAGCCCCCCAAAAGAGCCGAGGATGGAACCAAAGCCAGTCGGGGTGAACTTGGAGGGGAGCGAAGGTAGTGAAGCAGAGACCGTGAAGGAGTTGATGGGAGATTGGAGGAGAGAGCTATGAGAGAGCTGCTGTGTTGGTGCATGAGGCACGACATTCGCCCTACGGAGCGTGTCCTCGGGTTGATGCCACCTGAGTCAGCTCTTCATACTAGTCCTGGTGAAGACTGTGCCAGCCCCACGCACCAGGCCTCCTGTGTGCCTCCCCAGCCCTGCACGTCTTGTGCCAGCTTGGCGCTCCAGACCTCCAGTGCGCTCCACAGCCCGGTGAGTCCTGCGCCGGCTCTACACACGGTTTCCCCAGTTCGCCAGGAGAACCCAGTGAGGCCTGTTCCAGCTCCCACACGTGCCGGGCTAGAGTGGGCATTCAGCCTGGAAGAGTGGTGCCAAGGCTACGCCACCAGATCTCCAGTGCTCCCCCACAGCCTGGTTCATCCTGTGCCTCCTCCAACACCAGGCTCCAGTAGGTCTCCCCAGCCTGGTTCATCCCATGCCTCCTCCACGGACCAGGCCTCCAGCGACGGTCTCCAGTCCGCTGCTCCAGCGGCGGTCTCCAGTCCGGAGCCTCCAGCGGCGGTCTCCAGTCCGGGGCCTCCAGTCCGGGGCCTCCAGCGACGGCCTCCATGCCGGAGCCTCCAGCGACGGTCTCCAGTCCGGAGCCTCCAGCGACGGTCTCCAGTCCGGAGCCCCCAGCGACGGTCTCCAGTCCGGGCCCGCTACGAGGTGCCCAGTCCGGGGTCGGCGGAGAGGGTCCCCGCACCAGAGGCGCCACCAAAGTGGGGGGAGCCAGAGGCGGAGGGGGGTCTACGTCCCGCACCAGAGCCGCCGCCGTAAGGAGGCCCACCTGGACCCTCCCCTTTAGAGTCAGGTTTTGCGGCCGAAGTCCGCACTTTTGGGGGGGGGGGGCGGTGTGTAATGTCACGCCCTGGCCATAGAGAGGCTTTTATTCTCTATTTTGGTTAGGCCAGGTTGTGACTAGGGTGGGCATTCTAGTTTCTTTATTTCTATGTTTTCTATTTCTTTGTGTTTGGCCGGGTGTGGTTCTCAATCAGAGGCAGCTGACTATCGTTGTCTCTGATTGAGAACCATACTTAGGTAGCCCTTTTTTCCACCGGTCTTTGTGGGAAGTTAACTTTGTTTGATGGCACATTGCCTCAAGCTTCACGGTTTGTTTTGGTTTTGTTTTGTTGGCGACATCTACTATTAAAAGTATGTACACTCACCACGCTGCACCTTGGTCCTCTTTTTTCAACGGCCGTGACAGTGTGTGTATATACTGTATATATGGTGGATGTTTTGGCTACATAGTTGGAATTGTTGAATGCACAATTATCACAGTAAATCTGTGATAATTTGACTAATGGCGCTGGAAGAAGTGGCAGCAGTTTTACGGGCACCTAACAAATTGTGCTATGTTTTTTTTGTTGTATTATTTGTAACTTATTTTGTACATAATGTTTCTGCCACCGTATCTTACGGCAAAAAAGAGCTTCTGGATATCAGGACAGTGATCACTCACCTCGGATTAGACAAAGATTTTGTCTTCAACAAGCAGAGGTACATCAGGATGTACATCAGACACCCGACAAGCCAACATCCCCATCATTGGCAAGAGAAAGAGACGCAGGTACAGAGGACACAGAGCGGGGTGCCTCGTAAGGATCCGCAGATGGCGAGTGGGATAGCTGCCGTTCCCGTCAATATTACTTGCCAACGTACAACCATTGGACAATAAATTAGATGAGGTACGATCATGAATATCCTACCAACAGGACATCAAAAATTGTAACATCTTATGTTTCACGGAATCATGGCTGTTAAATGTGCAACCAGAGGGAAAGAAATTCTAGATCACCTGTACTCCACACAGAGACGCGTACAAAGCTCTCCCTCGCCCTCCATTTGGTAAATCTGACCACAACTCTATCCTCCTGATTCCTGCTTAAAGCAAAAATTAAAGCAGGAAGCACCAGTGACTCGGTCTATAAAAAAGTGGTCAGATGAAGCAGATGCTAAACTACAGGACTGTTTTGCTATCACAGACTGGAATATGTTCCGGGATTCTTCCGATGGCATTGAGGAGTACACCACATCAGTCACTGGCTTCATCAATAAGTGCATCGAGGACATCACCCCCACAGTGACTGTGTACATACCCCAACCAGATACCATGGATTACAGGCAACATTCACACTGAGCTAAAGGGTAGAGCTGCCGCTTTCAAGGTGCGGGACTCTAACCCGGAAGCTTATAAGAAATCCTGCTATGCCCTCCAACGAACCATCAAACAGGCAAAGCGCCAATACAGGGCTAAGATTGAATCGTACTACACCGGCTCCGACGCTCGTCTTATGTGGCAGGGCATACAAACTATTACAGACTACAAAGGGAAGCACAGCCGCAAGCTGCCCAGTGACGCAAGCCTACCATACGAGCTAAATCACTTCTATGCTCGCTTCGAGGCAAGCAACACTGCGGCATGATTGAGAGCATCAGCTGTTCCGGACGACTGTGTGATCACACTCTCCGTAGCAAACGTGAGAAACACCTTTAAACAGGTTAACATTCACAAGGCCGCGGGGCCAGACGGATTACCAGGCTGTGTGCTCTGGGTATGTGCTGACCAACTGGCAGGTGTCTTCACGGAAATGTTCAATATGTCCCTGATTGAGTCCGTAATACCAACATGTTTCAAGCAGACCACCATAGTCCATGTGCCCCAAAACACTAAGGCAACCTGCCTAAATGACTACAGACCCGTAGCACTCACATCCATAGCCATGAAGTGCTTTAAAAGGCTGGTAAATGGCTCACATTAACACCATTATCCCAGAAACCCTAGACCCACTCCAATTTGCACACCGCCCAAACAGATCCACAGATGATGCAATCTCTATTGCACTCCACACTGCCTTTTCCCACCTGGACAAAAGGAACACCTACGTGAGAATGCTATTCATTGACGACAGCTCAGCGTTCAACACCACAGTACCTTCAAAGCTCATCACTAAGATAAGGATCCTTGGACTAAACACCTCCCTCTGCAATTGGATCCTGGACTTCCTGACGGGCCACCCCCAGGTGGTGAGGCTAGGTAGCAACACATCTGCCACACTGATCCTCAACACTGGATCCCCTCACGGGTGCGTGCTCAGTCCCCTCTTGTACTCCCTGTTCACCCATGACTACATGGCCAGGCACGACTCCAACACCATCATTAAGTTTGCAGACGACACAACAGTGGTAGGCATAATTCACCCAACTTATTGTGAGAAGCTTGTGGAAGGCTACCTGAAACGTTTGACCCAAGTTAAACAATTTAAAGGAAATGCTTCCAAATAGTAATTTATTGTGATCCTAACTGACCTGAGACAGGGAATCTTTGGACTAAATGTCAGGAATTGTGAAAAACTGCGTTTAAATGTATTTGGCTAAGGTGTATGTAAACTTCCGACTTCAGCTGTATATCTGTTGAATTTGATGATTTTTCAAGCAATTGCCTCAGAAACGAATTAGTGGACTTGCTGCACAAGCTACGTCCGCACAGCAATTTCCATACAACTGGGCATTGTCAAATCACAGATAGCCTATACCTGTAGCTCAAGTCAACACTCAAGTTAGTAAAGTAGCAAAGAATGGGAGGTCAGACCTCTAGCCCACCCTAACTTTAAATCAGTACATTTTTCTCTCAACCTCATGGCAAAATATGTAGGTCACTTTATTTTGATAGTCCAGCATGAGATTAGCTATAAATCTGCACATGTTTCTCTTTGCACCATGGCAAATGTGTAGAATTTCAGGAAGTTAGCTATTTTCCCCCTCAAAATCCTGTTTCCCAAAAACAAAACAAAAATTAGGTAGTTGCCCCGGGCATCAGATGTGGACACAAAGTGTAGGAACACAATGTCCCTGACTCTAGTTAAGTGCTGCCTCTGTTAGACAGTAGCTTGGGTTCAGTTTGACCTCGGTTTCCATGAGAACACTACATATTCTGAGGAATTTGACAGTAATTATTTCCTGAGTCACTCTCTACTCTCTGCTACCCAGTAAGAGTTTTCTGAGAAATTCAAAACCATCTGCTGCCATCCATATTGTTTTCCCCCCCTCATTGCTTAAGTGATCTAAAATGGACGGGAAGTCCAAAAGGTATGTTTGTCTGCCGGTGTGTCTCATCATTCAAATTCTCCCTTTCCTCTTTCATCACCAGTGGCCATTATCTCTCTTTATGCAAATCCAAATATACCCTACTTAGTCTCATCCTGCTGTGACACGCACAGCCAGTTCTGGATAATCTTTGTAAACTACTGTAAAACTCAAATGTAGATTTTAAAGCAACTCAGAAATGTAGATGTTCACTGTTGCTTGGGATATTTGAATCTCATGATTTACGAACAAAATTGAAGTACTTGAGCCAAAATAATTTTGTGAGACAAAGGCCCAAAGCAACACCAAGATGGGCAGTTGGCATTGCTGTTATGATTTTAGATGTCCTTTATGTCCTTTTATTTATTTTAGTTTTTGTGTATTTATTTTAAAAAAAATTGCATTGTTGTTTGCTGTTTTCTTCTCTCTTTTTATTTGTTCTCTTAAGTTCATTCTCTTGGTTGTTGGTGCATTGGGGGGGAGGGGTTCTTGGGGGTGGGGAATGGAATTAATTGTATTTTTAAATTTTTCTTCTTGGATCTTGGAAGGGGTCTCGAATGGTTGAGGGACAGCTATTGGGGAACTGTGGGGGGGGATCTTGGAAGGTTTGGGTTCACGTTTTTTGGCCTGGTGGGAGATCAGTCAACGTGCCCTTGAGCAGGGCATTGACCCTGGATGCTTCTGTGTGTCGCTCTGAATGGGAGTCTGTTGGATGACTGGTATGATGTAGTTGTTGAGCGGCTTCACTGTAGGTATATTGTATGTTTCGGATATTCAATAAAAAGAAATAAAAAAATCCCAGAGCTGACTAGGGAAAAATCATTGTAACTAAGAATTTGTTCTTAACTGGCTTGCCTAGTTAAATAAAGGTTAAAAAAAGAGAAGTTGCTCTGGAAAAGAGTGTCTGCTAAATGGCCTAAATGTAAGGCCATCTGGCACCAAATACGATGGTAGGGGAAACACTAAGTATTTAATGTTGGATTGACTGTCGGTGGGCCTTCCACAGGGCACCAGGCTGCAGCAGGGAATGTCAGTGCTGTTCCTGGGAAGTTGACAGGACCGGATCTAAAGCTGGAGTTAAACCAAAAGTTGGAGAGCAGGCAGTCTACCGGAGCCTCCAGTACCAAACCCAACAACATGCTGCTGGTCCCCTCCAGAGTTCCCTGTGGGGTGAGGCACTAACATGTCAGGAGGCAACATCAAAGCATTCAGTGACATGACTTATTCAGCCAGTCGTACATAAAATGTACTGTAACAAGATGTATGCAAACAATATAGATCCAAAATGCATACTTTTACATTTCAAATTGGTTTGGGTTTTTTGGTTGTTTACAGTTTTTTTTTTTTTTTAATTTTTTTTTTTTTAAACATGTAATAGAGCTGCTTTTTAGATGGTCAGAATGGCAACCAATGTACTTTTTCTATTGTTACAGTACGTTTATGTTTTGTGTTCTCCCTCCTGTAGACGCCAGGCGATGTGTTCATTCTTTTAAAAGATACTGTAGCCAGTAAAGATGCTGAGGTTGAGTTCAGTAGGAGTAAACAGAGGGTGAGAGTGAAACCTGTCCACTGGAACAAACACACCCTCTGTGTGAACGCAGCAGGTATGTGCAAATTCAATGGCATTGATGCTTATTGTAGAGAGTCATTCCACCTCCAAAAAGCACAAGAAATAGGATTTCGACCCTCACCGTTTCAGATTGTTATGAAATCGTTTCTATAATTAGAAACAGATTAGATGAACAGGATTCATATAATATTCAATAAATATAGTACCTAACATCTGATTTGGAACATAATTCTTCCTACCAATGAGGAAGATGTTAGGAATCGCCAAAAATGATCAAAGGGCTCCCACGGACCCCCTTCACCATACGGATAGCCCTCAGAGAGCTGCCATTTGTTACATTAAATTGACCACAGAATTTATTTTCATATTTGGGATTCCTCATGTCTTACTCAATGGTAGGAAGAAGTTTGGTCCAAATCGGATGTTGAGTACTATTTATGTTGAATCATATCTGAATCTGAGAAATTAAAAGGGCCAATTTGAGTGCAATCAATTAGCTTAATTACAAGGAGAGCAAATAAAATGTCAACAAAATAATGTCCCAGGAATGCTAATATTATCTGTTTCCAGCAACAAATAATTTCAGAACACTGGGAGGGTAGATGTCATGGGTGCTGAAATGACATGGAATGACCCTAGAGCGACTTGATGACCTTGTCAAAGAGCACACAACAAAACACCATGGTTTCTAAAATGATGATGCGCAATGCTTATGAAACAAGTTTATATAATTTGTTTTCCTGTTGCAGACTTCCAAGCAGGAAGTGTGGGCGTAACACTGTACTGTAGTGGGGTGGCGATGGGGAAGGCCCATCTGCAGTACTACAGCAGCATGGAGGAGATGGCTCGCCTTCTGACCAGGGTGGCAGACCCTGTGGACTTCATGTGCCAGGTACAGTTGAAGTCGGAAGTTTACATACACCTTAGCCAAATACATTTAAACTCAGTTTTTCACAATTCCTGACATTTAATCAATGCCATACAACTCTCCTTCCGTGGCCTCCAATTGCTCTTAAATACAAGTAAAACTAAATGCATGCTCTTCAACCGATCGCTGCCTGCACCTGCCCGCCTGTCCAACATCACTACTCTGGACGGCTCTGACTTGGATGTATTCAAGGCCTACCTTCAAACTCAGTGCCTCTTTGCTTGACATCATGGGAAAATCAAATAAATCAGCCAAACCTCAGAATAAAAATTGTAGACCTCCACAAGTCTGGTTCATCCTTGGGAGCAATTTCCAAATGCCTGAAGGTACCACGTTCATCTGTACAAACAATAGTACGCAAGTATAACACACCATGGGACCACGCAGCTGTCATACCGCTCAGGAAGGAGACGCGTTCTGTCTCCTAGAGATGAATGAACTTTGGTGAGAAAAGTGCGAATCAATCCCAGAAACAACAGCAAAGGACCTTGTGAAGATGCTGGAGGAAACAGGTACAAAAGTATCTATATCCACAGTAAAACGAGTCCTATATCGACATAACCTGAAAGGCTGCTCAGCAAGGAAGAAGCCACTGCTCCAAAACCGCCATAAAAAAGCCAGACTACGGTTTGCAACTGCACATGGGAACAAAGATCATACTTTTTGGAGAAATGTCCTCTGGTCTGATGAAACAAAAATATAACTGTTTGGCCATAATAACCATTGTTATGTTTGGAGGAAAAAGGGGATGCTTGCAAACCGAAGAACACCATCCCAACCGTGAAGCACGAGGGTGGCAGCATCATGTTGTTGGGGTGCTTTGCTGCAGGAGGGACTGGTGCACTTCACACAAATAGATGGCATCATGAGGGAGGAAAATTCTGTGGATATATTGAAGCAAAATCTCAAAACATCAGTCAGGAAGTTAAAGCTTGGTCACAATGGGTATTCCAAATGGACAATGACTCCAAGCATACTTCCAAAGTTGTGGCAAAATGGCTTAAGACAACAAAGTCACGGTATTGGAGTGGCCATCAAGCCCTGACCTCAATCCTATAGAAAATTTGGTGGGCAGAACTGAAAAAGTGTGTGTAAGCAAGGACGCTATAAACCTGACTCAGTTACAACAGCTCTGTCAGGAGGAATGGGCCAAAATTCACCACAACTTATTGTGAGAGCTTGTGTTAGGCTACCCGAAACGTTTGACCCAAGTTAAACAATTTAAAGCAATGCTACCAAATAAAAATTAGTGTATGTAAACGTCTGACCCACTGGGAATGTGATGAAAGAAATAAAAGCTGAAATAAATCATTCTCTCTACTTTATTCTGACATTTCACATCCTTAAAATAAAGTGGTGATCCTAACTGACCTAAGACAGGGAATTTTTTACGAGGATTATTATTTTATTTATTTTATTATTTAACCTTTATTTAACCAGGTAGGCAAATTGAGAACACGTTCTCATTTACAATTGCGACCTGCCAAGAATAAAGCAAAGCAGTTCGACACATACAACAACACATAGTTACACATGGAGTAAAACAAAACATATAGTCAATGATACAGTGAAAAAATAAGTCTATATACAATGTGAGCAAGTGAGGAGATAAGGGAGGTGAAGGCAAACAAATATATGTATAAAAAATAAATAAAAATAAAAAGGCCATGGTGGCGAAGTAAATACAACACAGCAAGTAAAATAAAAAATAAAAACACTGGAATGGTTGGTTTGCAGTGGAAGAAAGCCAAAGTAAAGAGACGAAATAATGGGGTGCAAAGGAGCAAAATAAATAAATAAATACAGTAGGTAAAGAGGTAGTTGTTTGGGCTAAATTATAGATGGGCTATGTACAGGTGCAGTAATCTATGACTGCTCTGACAGCTGGTGCTTAAAGCTAGTGAGGGAGATAAGTGTTTCCAGTTTCAGAGATTTTTGTAGTTCGTTCCAGTCATTGGCAGCAGAGAACTGGAAGAGAGGCGGCCAAAGGAAGAATTGGTTTTGGGGGTGACCAGAGAGATAAACCTGCTGGAGCGCGTGCTACAGGTAGGTGTTGCTATGGTGACCAGCGAGCTGAGATAAGGGGGGACTTTACCTAGCAGGGTCTTGTAGATGACCTGGAACCAGTGGGTTTGGCGACGAGTATGAAGCGAGGGCCAGCCAACGAGAGTGTACAGGTCGCAGTGTGGGTAGTATATGGGGCTTTGGTGACAAAACGGATGGCACTGTGATAGACTGGTGC
>NC_036876.1:10428886-10587357 GCF_002910315.2 Salvelinus sp. IW2-2015
ACAGGTACACCTCCAATTGACTCAAATTATGTCAATTAGCCTATCAGAAGCTTCTAAAGCCATGACATAATTTTCTGGAATTTTCCAAGCTATTTAAAGGCACAGTCAACTTAGTGTATGTAAACTTCTGACCCACTGGAATTGTGATACAGTGAATTATAAGTGAAATAATCTGTCTGTAAACAATTGTTGGAAAAATTACTTGTCATGCACAAAGTAGACGTCCTAACCGACTTGCCAGAACTATAGTTTGTTAGCAAGAAATTTGTGGAGTGGTTGAAAAACGAGATTTAATGACTCCAACCTAAGTGTATGTAAACGTCCGACTTCAACTGTACCTGAATTTTTCCAATAGAAACTCAAATTTCCAACTGTTGGACTAATGATTACACTGTAGATTAGCTAGATGCAGGAAAGCGTGTGCAAGGAGGTATCGAATGTGTCAATGTCTGTCACCTTGATTACTCAAAATATGTTGTAAACTTTCATTCGTGATTGGTAAAGGGAAAATTTGAGTATAATGTAGTAGCCTAAACCTATCGCTGTTACATTGAGCTGGGTGAATTGAATATGAATGACAGTCATCCAATTTGCCTTAATAGAAATAAGGCCGTGCTCATTAAAAAATGTATCATCCTCCCTCGTCTTAAACGGCACCGACCGCCACTGATTTTGAAGCCCATGCGTACACCAATTCAATGCTTTTAAATGTGTGGGGATGAGTACAAATAACTCAAATGTAAATGTACAGGAGAGCACACTATACAACTCAAATGATTTATCAATTTATGACTGAACCGTTTCATTGGAGGATTTGCAGAAAGGGTTGAGAGAGGAACATAAAGCATGTAAGGTAAACAACATGCATTCATTTAAACACATTTGAGAGACTAATTAATGGAATGAATCAGCATATTCCTGCTGACGTTGATGTTGTTTACTTCCTCTCGTTGAAAGCCAGCTGACTGCAACTCAGTTTAAAAAGCCAATTGATTATGCACATGAACACTTACGTTGATTAGACCTAATTTGCTGAAGTTTCAACCCTTTGAATCAGTCCTGTTCAAGCTGCCAAAATTGGGTTTTCTTTTTTGAGAAAAAAGGAATGAATTAAAAAGTTTATAAAAAAATCTTAGGATCAGGAAGGCATCAAAATTAGACACTTCAAAACAGAAAACACTGAGTATACCAAGCATTAGGAACACATTCCTAATATTAATTCACATGTCTAGCACTTGACATAGCTGAAATTACTTGACTATGGCAGTGTGCTAGGCGTTACAAAATTCTGGAAACTTTCCCAAAATTCCTCAGGAATATAGGTGGGAAGATTCCCAGAATCAAGAGGCATTAGCAGAAGAACTTTTTGGTGAAAGTGACCAGAATTTTGCAACCCTTTGCTCATGCATCCTGTCCTGTGATCTCAGTCTCTTCAGGTGTCCTCGGTAGAGAAGCTGGACCAAAGGCTGTCCTCCATGCTGTTGGAAGCCATGCCCTCCACAGGCTTCCAGGGACTGCAGGGAGATGACCCACCCGAAGGGGGTAAGTGTTCTGTTGTCTGTACCCCCTCGACAATCCAGTCAATTGAATGATCTGCTGACATTCATATTTTATGTTATATGATATTTAAATATCAATATATGAGTAAATACGTCTATAATACGTCTATGTATTTCCCATTTTGAATCTGACAACCAAATGTTGAAGTTGAACTGTAGTTTGTAAGTAATCCTGAATCCTAACTTGACATCTGTGCAGTAACTTTGTGATAAATACTGTTGTGTAGGCTGTTGACCAGGCACTATCTGAACTACAGTCTGCCTTAATTGTATTACAGAAAAACTTAATTGACCTGAAATTAGTATTGAACGCAGGTAAAACGAAGTTGATGTTCTCTAGAGCAGTGGTTCCCAAACTTTTATAGTCCCGTACCCCTTCAAACATTCAACCTCCAGCTGCGTACCCCCTCTAGCACCAGGGTCACCGTACTCTCAAATGTTGTTTTTTTGCCATCATTGTAAGCCTTGCACACACACACCTTACAATACATTTATTAAACATAAGAATGAGTGTGAGTTTTTGTCACAACCTGGGAAGTGACAAAGACCTCTTATAGGACCAGGGCACAAATAATAATAATCAATCATTTTGCTATTTATTTAACCATCTTACATATAAAACCTTAGTTGTTAATCGAAAATTGTGAATAACTCACCACAGGTTAATGAGAATGGTGTGCTTGAAAGGATGCACATAACTCTGCAATGTTGGGTTGTATTGGAGAGAGTCTCAGTCTTAAATAATTTTCTACACGGAGTCTGTGCCTGTATTTAGTTTTCATGCTAGCGAGGGCCGAGAATCCACTCTCACATACTGTACACTACCGTTCAAAAGTTTGAGGTCACTTAGAAATGTCCTTGTTTTTGTCCATTTAAAATAACATAAAATTGATCAGAAATACAGTGTAGACATTGTTAATGTTGTAAATGGCTATTGTAGCTGGAAATGGCTAATTATTTTATGGAATATCTACATAGGCATACAGAGGCTCGTTATCAACAACCATCACTTCTGTGTTCCAATGGCACGTTGTGTTAGCTAATCCAAGTTTATCATTTTAAAAGGTTAATTGATCATTAGAAAACCCTTTTGTAATTATTTAAAGCACAGCTGAAAACTGTTCTGATTAAAKAAGCAATAAAACTGGCATCAGCATCTCAAAATGGCCAGAAACAAATAACTTTCTTCTGAAACTCGTCAGTCTATTCTTGTTCTGAGAAATTAAGGCTATTCCATGCGAGGAATATTGTACAACGTTGTGTACTACTCCCTTCACAGAACAGTGCAAACTGGCTCAAACCAGAATAGAAAGAGGAGTGGGAGGCCCCGGTGCACAACTGAGCAAGAGGACAAGTACATTAGAGTGTCTAGTTTGAGAAACAGATGCCTCACAAGTCCTCAACTGGCAGCTTCATTAAATAGTACCCGCAAAACACCAGTCTCAACGTAAACAGTGAAGAGGCGACTCCGGGATCCTGGCCTTCTAGGCAGAGTTGCAAAGACAAAGCCATATCTCAGACTGGCTAATAAAAAGAAAAGATTAAGATGGGCAAAAGAACACAGACACTGGAACTCTGCCTAGAAGGCCAGCATCCTGGAGTTGCCTCTTCACTGTTGATGTTGAGACTGATGTTTTGCAGGTACTGGTTGGCTGGTTGGCCCTCTTTAGTAAGGATGTTAGTTACAGTGGGACTTTTTGTAATAGGGCTTTGGTCTCTACTGAGTTAGGTAAATCAGCTTCAACATGTTCTTACATTTGATGTTCTGGTGCCACTATGGTAATTGAGGACCTTATTACTGACTAATGTGTTTGTTTTTTAGGACAGTTTTTCTTTCTGCTTGCATTTTGTATTTATTTTGATGTGTGTATTTTCTGTAATTTACGTAATTCAGGGCTCATCTGTAAAAGAGACATTGATCTCAGTATGACTCCCTGATAAAATAAAGGTTAAATAAAACTTGAATATGCATACACATCTCAAACTAGAATATCTATCTGATTACATTTTAGGATGGTTTCTGTCTGCACCTAATCCTAACCCACTTAAACATCTCCTACCATAACCAGAGACGCTCCCAGAGGATGTGCCGTCACTTCTCCACTTTGCAGCCCAGAACGGGTTTAAAGACGTCTCCGGTGTGTTGCTACAATGTCCTGGGGCGAAAAGAGCTCTGTGCACAACTAACCGCCATGGTCAGACGCCCGCTGAGATCGCCCAACATAATGGCCACGATGAGCTCCATGTAGTGCTGCAGCAGACCCTGGTAAGTACATGCCTCGGGTCTGAGTAGGAGTGCTGATCTAGGAACAGGTTCCCCGCCTGTCCATGTAACCTTATTTGTTGCTCTCTAAAAGGCAACACATACTCTGAGAAGCTTTGTGAATACGGGCTCAGCTTTCCTAAAACATGCGGTTGGAACATGTTTGTACTGTAATGTGTGGTTATTGTCCTGCACGGGCAGCCTAGTACAATGGGTACCATGCACTCCCATTACAAGGATTCATAACATTCTCATTCTCTCAAATTACAAAATTATTTAATGATGTATGATTTATTACTATATATTATTACATCTGGGCACCAGACCAGTATTGAAGAAAAAAAAGACTTATGAAAAAATACATTATTGCTAAAATAACTGATAAGACTAAAATTAGTATAGTAATAATTGATTAACCTGAAGGTATGAATTATTTTAAGAATCAATTGGAGTTCCTTACCAGAATAACAAGACAACACAACTACTTGATTTAATTACAGTCAAGGTATTTACAAAACATAATGAGAATGATCATGGAAAGGTGGGAAATGGAATGAAAGATGAGAAGAGAAGACCTGAATATTAAGGATGTTTTACTCCGTCTGTGAGAAAAGTCTGTTGTCTCTGTTGTTCAGGCCGCATGGAAAGAGCAAAAGGGAAGATGGTTGTCTCTTGTCTTGTTGCTCTTTTTCTCTCCTCTGAGTTGGGTGGTTCCTTTGGGTTGTGTCCCTTGTTGCTCCGTTTGTTGGCTCTTTCCTTGAGTTGCAGAGACTGTGCCCTAATTGTTTTCTCCTTATGTCCTTGAAGAAGGTTAGCTTAAGTGTACCGTTCAGGCTACACTAACTCTTTGAGTCTTAAGTCTTTGGTAGGCCTGCAAAGATGTAGGTTATTTGTCCTCCTTGAGGAGCTGCTGATCCCAGAGCAGGGCAGAGAGGTCCAGGATAAGAGGTCCAGGAAAGAAGAGAGTGAGGGAAAGACTTTTATCACCCAGAGAGTGGGTCCTTGGAGAGGTCAATTTAAGCTATAATAGTCCAGCATTATAGACAGTACAGTATTATGTTCAACATTGCTTAACATATGACATTAAAACGACATCGCTACAATGATTTATTCACTTTGAAAGTAGCTAATGGCTCTGTGTCAGCAGCCCAAGCTTTGGGTTTCTCTTCCTAGTGACAGCCATTTTCATAACAGAAAAAAACATCAAATTCTTCTCTGAGATGGCTACTCGTCAAAGATACTGCAACTGGACGAGCTGCTGAAAACCTGCATGTCAAGAAGGTGAACAACAAAGACAGCAGTGTACTCAGGAATGCACTTAACCAGGGGCGGTACAGAGACATTCCATAAATAATAAACATGGCAGTAGAGGTGGAAGGAGGCTGGTGGAAGCCTTAGGAGTACTGGGTCACCTCATCCTCCAGGGCTACCACTATCTCCATCCCTTCATCCCCCAACCACGCCACTTTTTACCGTTTTTCCCCTGATGGGTAATGGAAAAGCATGCTCATTTGTGTCCTTCTGCTCCCCCTTATCCTCCCTCTCTCCTCTTTTCTAATCTGTCACTCCTGTGCCTCATATACGTTTTCTGGTCGCAACACCCCAGTGGAGGATTACAAGGCCTGTGTTTGTTCATGAAGTCACAATGGCGTGTCGGGGAGAGAGTAGTGTGGGTCGTCGGCATACATTAGAACAATTATGCGATGCCTAATGCAGAAACTTCTTGCGTAATGGCATGTTTTTTTTCTCATAATATGGTGAGAGCCTCGCCTGGCTCAACCCCCATCTCTCTGCGATATGAAAGGAGTGGGGGGTGCGCCGTTTACTCACTAATGACAAGCAATCCAAATGTAATCGGTAGGCTATGCGTCTGTACATCTGTGTGTCCATTAGCTAAACCCAGAGGAGCTTGCCTTTTTATGATGCATGCTCTCCACAATGGAAATCACATTAGCCAGTGAAGACAGCAAATGATTTAGAATATACTGTACTGGAATAGGCACCCCAATGGTGCAACATCTTAAACAATAAAGAGATGCAGCATTTTCAGCAGAGCCTATCCTCAAAAGGTCTATTGGGTTCTACAGTATTTATACACCAATTCCATGACTGATATTGAACAAATTATAATATTCATTCACTCTCAAATTGTCAGCACGTTGCAGAATAATGAATTCCTTACCAGTAATACCAACACACAGGAGGCAAACAGAAAAACAGAAATGAGATGTAGAGATGGGCCTGTGTTTACAGGCTCGTGAGTAGCAAACAGAGACCCAACCTAGGCTCAACTGTATCCACATCAACTGTGCCTGCCCGGGATATATACTTTTTCTTTAAACCAAGAGTATAACAATAATAGTTAAATGTATACCGTTATAGTAGGAGTTAATTGAAACTGTAAATTGCCACCCTCTCCTGAACGTCAACGGTACTAGAAAACAGCCTTGCCTTATGCTTACCCTAGCCTTATCCTTGTCTACCACAACTAGTCTAGTAAAGACCGGATTACTTTCAGGAGTGTAGCTGCTTCTCCCCGTGTCTCCAGACAGAGAAGTGGATTCCCCAATGGGAGACTTAGACACTACGACAGCTGAGGAATGTGTATTATCCTCTGGCAATGCTGCTAATTGCGAGAGATTGCAGATGGAGCCAAGGCTGATCGCCTTGATCGGGTTGCTCCAGCTCATTGAAAAACTCACTGTCTCTGATGTGTTTTGGGAAAACTGATGGCGGGACGGAGGAAGAGGAGGGCACTGGTGTCCCACAGAGGTTACTCCCTTGGGAAGACGCATAATTCCGTAAGCAGCTGGCGGCCATGTTTTTTTTGCCGAATCGTTACGCACCGGCAATAACGGATGTTTCCTTGGTCTTTTTCCACAGAATAAATTAAAATGAACTGAAATCCACTCCTAAATGCCAGTATAATCCATGAGGTAACCTACAGGTGTGTTTAAAAAGCTGTCAAACCATCATGTTCACCCCTGACGAATTCTACAACCGGGCCCTAGTAAATAGTCAATCATAACATACCATACACTGAGTATACGAAACATTAAGAACATCTGCTCTTTCCATGACATAGACTGACAAGGTGAATCAAGGTGAAAGTTATGATCCCTTATTGATGTCACTTGTAAAATCAACTTCAATCAGTGTAGATGAAGGGGAGGAGATGGGTTAAAGAAGGATTTTTAAGCCTTGAGACAATTGAGACATGGATTGTGTATATGTGTCATTGAGTGTGAATGGACAAGACAAACAATCTAAGTGCCTTTGAACGGGGTATGGTAGTAGATGCCAGGCACACCGGTTTCTGTCAAGAATTGCAACGCTGCTGGGTTTTTCACGCTCAACAGTTTCCCATGTATATGAAGAATGGTCCACCACCCAAAGCGCATCCAGCCAACTTGACACAACTGTGGGAAGCATTGGGATCAACATGGGCCAGCATCCCTAGGTAACGCTTTCGACACCTTGTAGTGTCCATGCCTTGATGAATTGAGGCTGTTCTGAGGTCAAAAGTTATGTAAGGGATAATCAACGAGGGGCTATGTGTTCTACGGAAAATAATGAACAACGTGGAAGGTGACCTTCCACTGAGTTACATTCTTTTCCGGAGTTGATTATCCATTTTTAACATGGCTATAAATTGCTGCTAGAAATGTGTTAATTTGCAGGTAGAAATGTGTTCAACATCCACTGAAGTACAGTAGCTAGCAAGTTAACAAGCTACAGTAGTTGCCTTGGTAACCAAACAGAACAGACTTGCTAATGCAGTTGACCAAACCATCAGTCCTAGCTTGCTGTTATGAAAATCAAATTCAACAATGCCAGTAATGTTTTCAATTAGACTTTTGCTTTCAAAAGCAGCTCAAACATAGAACTTGTCAGAATTAACTATATTCATTGAATTCTACTGTGCTGATATACCGTGAGTTATAGGGAAATAGCGCACACTCTAGAATGCCCTTTAAGCCAAAGCATTTCTAGCTGCAAAATTAACACATTTCTAGCTGCAAATACGTAAAATTATAGCCATGGTATAAAAGGGTTAATCAACTCGGGGCTCTATGCGTTCTCTGGAAAATAATACAACTCCGTGGAAGGTTAGTTCCACTCCTCTAGCATGTCGTGGAACACACCGTCCACGTCAATAGTCTGTTTCCATAGAATGCATAGCCCCCTCGTTGATTATCTCTTACATACAGTTGTTTTGAGTAATACATCATTTGATTCAAATTCAATTCTATGGGTTAATCTTGGTTGCTGTGGTAACCTCTTTGATGTGCTGTATAATGAAACATTTCAGGTAATTTATGTAAAAAAGTCAGCGTATTTCAGCTGACCAAGGGCTGTTATTGGGTGGACCAAGCTCAGTTAGCATAGTGGTTTTATTACCCCTAGCCATGTGTCAGCCCCTCCCTCTGCCAATGAATCAAGCTATGATGTATTAGTGCTTTGGGGGGACAAGAGGCTGTCTGTCAATACAGTCAAGACGAATGGCCCCTCTACTCCTGAATACGGCCATAACACTCACAGGGTCTACTTAACGATCACTGTTGATCTGGGACTGCCGGTCTCCAAGGCACCACACTTCTCCAGCGGTAATGAGCTGTGAACTGTCGGTTAGGGAGATGAGAAACAAACATTACCACAGAGGTTGTTAGTAGCTCCAACTGTAACGACTTTCTAATTGTAATATTATAATATAATCACTGTTTAATGCTATCCTTTTGGGGCCTTCCTTCCTAAATGAAACAATGTATTTATACCTAAGTGTTTATAGTTGCACAGCATGCTAGATTATTTTATTTCTGAGATGAAATTGCCCAAGTGTAACTGAGGTGGTTCCGGTAACCACGCTTATGTGATGAGCAAACGTATTTAACTCCGCGGGCTAACACAGAATCGTGGCGTGTAGGAGACCTGGGTGTGAAACCCAGTTGGTATCACATGCACAAGAAAGGGGCTACTTTAGGAGGCCAAAATGGCCCAGGCCTACTGAACATAGAGATTTTGTTCTCCAGTCAATGTATTTGTCTTTCAATTTTTAATGTCACATGCACACATACAGTGAAATGTAATACTAGGGGGGAAAACACATGTTAGTGGTAGGCTACAGTGAGAGGCATTTAGCTGGCTTAATGGAACTTTAAAACGATGAATTAGAAGCTGTGCATCCACAATTGTTAGTTATTTGGCCCATGCACTCCTATTATACGGTAATGTGGAGTCAATAACATTCTATAAAGACGAGAGAGGAATGACACACTGATTGTATTGACCTGTCCTACAGAGCAAAAGCAGTAATGATTTTTTCTTCTTTT
Organism: Salvelinus sp. IW2-2015; assembly: GCF_002910315.2. Lineage (NCBI taxonomy): Eukaryota > Metazoa > Chordata > Actinopteri > Salmoniformes > Salmonidae > Salvelinus > Salvelinus sp. IW2-2015. Next base: position 10,438,039 of record NC_036876.1, read on the forward strand.
AAATGCACATCCTCCAGGGACTCCACTGATGTGTACCATGTTGACGGTCAAATTGCAGTAGAAGTCTTGTGTTTCCCCTTCATTGGGTCTGTGATGCTTTTTGCATGCCAACTTGATTTGCATAAGCGAACGGTCAGACTGCAGGATTTGTACAGGATTTGCATAGCATTTGAATGAAACGGTCACCCTGTCTTTGTTAGGGAGTGACTGTGGTTCTTTCAGCTTTTGTTCAACAGGCAACATGTCCAGTGCTGCTAAAACATGACCTATTAAAGTTAATATTATACATGATGTGTATAGCCAGAACAGTGAAGGACATTTTCTACATCTGATACAAAGTACTCAGTGTTCGAGTGAAGTTTCACTAGTCAGCAAGCCATGATGGCATGATATCAAACAGCTGGCTCAAGCGCTTAGTCCAAAAACACATATCTAAATAAGATAACAATTCCTCAATACTAGAGTCTTCAAGTGGAAACATGTTTCGCTACTGTCCAACATCAAAGCATCATTTTAAAAAATTCTCTGTAGATTGTCCATGTTTAATGAGCTTGTTTTGTCAACTATCTGTTGAGCTTCCTGTTGTTATTCTTGAATTAATATATTCATAATAGAAAATACATAATATGCAATATTATAGATATACTACTCATCATACAGGTATTGTATATATGGGTAAATACATAATATGCAATATCAAGAAGTGTAATATTGCAATGGAGTGGCTGTGTTGCTTAGGAACAGCACATGGAAAATGCTTGGAGTTGAGTGCACCATTTTTTTTCTTATTGCTTTCCATGTTAATCATAAAAATGTCTAATTCTGTATCGGTACTAGTATGATTCAGAACATTCCCACAAAACGAGTCTCTGGTCTTGGAGAGCTGCTATACCGGTTATGCCGATTTGACTTCCACCCCAACACAAACACACCTGTTGAAAAGATGAACCAATCATGGTCGTCAGGATTGACTTTGACCGTTTGAATCAGGTGTGTTACAGTAGGTCTTTGGAAGATGTGCATTGATTTCAGGTCACACAAGAAAGACCGAATTAGCAAACTTTTTCCCATGTCGTAGTTGTTATCTAGTCCCACTTTTTTCCCTGTTCAACCTTAAGAACATAAAACGATAACTTGCGAGCTGGGAAAATAAGCATATTGTCTGAAGTGCATTCCGTCAATAGCACCTCTACTGGTTACCACAGTCAAAACAGTCAGCCCCTATCAAACGCTGAGCCTTGAATCGCCACTAAATGATATGTTTGAATGGATAGGGGTAGATTGTCTGTGATCGCTTGATTAGTCTGATTACCCCTCTGGCACTGAGTATCTTATTGGGCAGAGGGCCACAAACAACAGCCTGGTATTCCTAGCACTGTTTACTGTATTGAATCCTCTAGGGGATGTTTGTTTTGGGTCTCTCATCTAACCAGCATAGCATTTCATAATGTATCAGGACACACAAAGTAACAGAGGGGAAACACATATTGTACTCCGCGTTACTGTCAACATAGGCAGTAGAGTAGAATCTGGAGGAGCTTACAGAAGAACGAGGGTGACATTTGACTATTTTAAATCTTGTTTTTCCATAAGGCGTCTTTACACAAGGAGTTCCATGACATTGAAACCTGTGTTGTATTAATGTAATGCATTGCTGGCAGAGTGCAGTAATCAGTCTCTATGGTCTGTCGTTACAGAATATGTTCACCGTGGGCAAGGACAGTGATGACAGCAGTATCTATGAGATGATGTGCACAGCAGGTGAGTGGAGGAACGATGGTGAACGATACCACATTGGATTGTTTAACCAGCTCAATGTGTGGCATGCCGTCTTTGTTTTCATATTGTTCATTCAATAGGATTGTCATCCTAGCAGGGGGTCAGTGACTGACCATAATGCGGTTTCTGATTTAGTATGACATTACGATTGCCACACTGGAAAGCGGGAATCCACAGCTACATTCAGTGGATGTAATTTGATGAAAATGGGATGCACCATACTGGGTGGTTTGTGCTTGACCCTGACTCATGCAGCTATTGCTTCTCTAGCAGTAGTATTCAACCCCATATTATGTATGAATATCGTTTATAAATATCTTACAGGGAATCCCAGTGCTCCAGACATTCAGAGAGAGCAGCAGGGAGAGGGGGATGAGGTGGGGGAGGATGAGGAGGACCTGTACGCCCCGCTAGGTGTAAATGATGAAGAGTATGACACCATCTTGACCTCCAGCAGCGCCGTCGTTATTGCTAACAGACCACCGGCGCCCACACCCCGGCCCGAAACCACCTCCGTCAAAGAGGACAGCACCCCCTTCATAGCTCAAGGTAGGACTAGACCGATGAATACTGGGTTGTGTTCAATAGGCACGAAACAGGAGAAAACGGATTGAGATGGAGAAGATCCGACATGATCTTTTCCAATGAGAATGGTCATTGTCTTTTTCCGTTTCAAAACTTTGAACTACATGGTGCCCTACTGAACTTGACCTTGGGTTGCTGGTATGCTTATTCTGTGACTAGCGAGTATTGCGCATGAGCGGTAGAGGATCTCAGCTAGTGCAATGCAACACGTTATTTTTGTAAACTTCAAGGGAAGTTGGTTGCTAGTTCCAGACAATTGGGTCTGATATGCACTAAATATTTCAAAGAAGTCTGGAGATTTCCTCAACCAAGAGGGGAATATGTAGCAGATGTGAAACTTGCATGTGAAGGCAAAGACAGAACTGACTGTTAGTTCTACACAGATCCAGATCCAGATTCGCTGGCATGGGATTCTTAAATGTTCAATTGAGCTGTGTAAATAATACAAGAGGATGAAGCTACTGATCTTAAGGGTTTATAAATAATTTATGTGTTCTTGATTTCTTTCTTTCTTGTCTGCCAAAAAGACATTGCCTTTCTTTCCAGTTCCCTTTACCCTCTTTGAGCTGTGGACTGGATCCTAAACTCTCTGTGCTTTGTGGGAAAGGTGATAACTTGGTTGGAGTTGGACAGGAGGAAATGTTATGTCTTGGTCATTAGTCTTTGTTGTGCACTGTAAGGGAGTCAGGCGGTGGCTGGTCCTCCAATCAACTATAAGGGTTATTTGTCCTACTTGAAGACTCTTGAAAACATGTGATTCCATAAGCAACACTAACCGCCAATCTGCAGTAGAACAGCCCCAAAGGTCTTTATCTTGTTAACGAATGTGATGTTATTGTGTGAACCACCACTTCTCCCTGATCTTTCAGCCCTACCCATAGATCCTGAAGCCTAGCAAACGCAGATTACACTGAATCACAAACGCCTCAATAACAGAAGCCCAACTACTGGGCCTGGGCTGCCATCTGCAACCAATCTGGGCCAGTCTCGGGCCAAGCCAGCAGCATCGGTCATTACACGTGTTTTCCATCGTTCATGTCCCCCGACATGAGACAACACAGGATGGGAGAGAACGCGTAGGGGGATCAAGAGATTTCCACGCATTAATACAGTGGAGTCTTTCAACCATGCACTGATCATATTGCCTCCCTCCACTAATGAATGCATCACGGTGACTTAAAGACATGTTCCGGTACTTTGGCGAATTAGAAAGTATTTGTTTAAACCTCCGGCTTTGGGCTGGATGTGTCACTGTGTAGTTCATACATGCATAATCTATGAGCAGAATTACTGCCTTACCTCAATTAGTTTGAAAGTGTATTTTTTTCTTGAAGCTGTGCCGTGCCATTTTCCTTACATTTTCTCCCACGTGGGCAAGCCCCCTAGCAATTTTTGAGTTCTAGCTTCAGCCCCTCGCATTGAGTGAAAGAGACAGATGTCGTGGTGCACATATGTGATATAGTACGCAATTTTCGGGGACCACTTTTGGCACGCGAGTGCTACTTTCAGAACTACTGTATACAAAAGAAGTTGACCAAATTACCAGGGAATCTCTTTAAAGAAAGTCCTGACTTAAAGAAACTGGAGGACGGTTGGGACTTTGCCTATTGCTTCAGTGCACTGCACAGCTAGAAATAATGGACAAAGTTTAGATTTTTACCTGCCGTTCTGACTGGTAAGACTATCGTAGTCCGTATGTGGAGGAAGGATAATTAGTGTATGAGGGAGTGTCTGTATTTAAAATGGCAACCTATTTTCTGAAGAAGTGCACAATATAGGAAATAGGGTACCATTTCAGTTGCAACCTATGAGTGTGTTAGTGGGTAGAGTACATGTGGGTATGTTTGTATGTACAAGTGGATGGGTATATCTTCAGGAAGGAAATTAAGCTTTGAAATGTGAGGAGATGACTGGGCCAGAACCCTAAAGACGCTCCATTACCAATCACCCCTGTCAACACCATAAGTGCAGAGAAGTGACTCCCTCAGCGAAATAAAGCAACATATCATTCTAAGTACTTGCAAATCGATAGCATTGAGTGTATCTTTCAGTCTGATTCAATTCAGCTTCATGCATCTGTATGTCTTTTACCAAACCTTGGAAGAAGGATATTTTATCTCAAATAAAATGTACATACTAGTACGTATTTTACTCTGTCGTTCACTTTAGAGTAAATATTATAACGTATCACTTTTTATGCAGTTGTGCAGCCTATTTGTGTACATTGACTAGTCTACCTCTGTGCTATTTGTTTGTAAATGGCGCCATCTTGTGGAATGGCGTGAAATAGTAGACTCGTTAAAGGTAGTGGAGAAAAACACAGCGTTAGTATTTGTAGTGTCAGTTCATCACGTCTGTATTGTCTCTGATGGCAGTGTGTGTTTGCAGTGTTCCAGAAGAAGATGTCACAGAGCGATACTGAAACCCTGTATTCTCTACCCACTAAGCAAGGTAAGGCCAGGCAACAGTCAAAAAAGTATATTTCTGTAGGTCTGCATTGACGGCTGAATAGGTCAGTGATGCTAAGTATATGGAGCAATGTTAGTGCCATTAAAATGATAGAATTATCATTCCATAAGTATAGTCCATTGATCATTTCTGTCAAACTGGAAAATGATTTGTTACTGTACATCTGGCGGAAAGGGATTGATTTAAGTCTCCCTGCCATTCTGTAGCACGCGGGCGAGACGGCATCTCCTCCACGTACGACACATTTGTGCCCAACCAGCCGCCTGGGCTGGAGCAGCTGATTGAGCTGCAGGAGAAGGTGAAGAGAGGCTCTCTCAGTATGGACGAGGCTCTGGAGAGGTTCAGTGACTGGCAGAGGGTCCAGAAGGGAATGGACGCCATTCAACAGGTAATAATGCGGGGAAATGAGTCTGCCGTTTCAAGACCCTGCTCACTAGGAGTAGTGCCATCAATCTTAAAGGTAGACTCAATAATATGACATCCTTATACACAGTGTGACAAAGTCATACACAGCGGGCCAACTTCAGGAGAACAACTCCAACTTCAACAACAGGAGAATACAGGACTGCAACTATTGGCTCTTTCTAGTGGGCATGCTTTAGCCTGAAAGTCAGTCTGTTTGTGCTATAATACATCAAGCTAGCATGCGCAAATTGTGAAATGTGAACATGACAGGTGACATAGGCTTTGAACACTACTCATTAATGAGTATATGGCATGTGTTATGTTGTGCATTACAAACCCGGGTCGTTTGGGTACTGGATGCTTATTGGCTGAGACAGCATTTCAGCCGTGTGTATATCAGATAATATACCACGGTAAAACTACTTGTTTACTGTTCTATTTATGTTGGTAACCAGTTTATAATAGCAATAAGGCACCTTGGGTTTGCGGTATATGGCCAGTATACCACGGCTAAGGGCTGTTCTTACACACGACACGAAGCGGAGTGCCTGGATACAGCCCTTAGCCATTGTATATTGGCCATATACCACAAACCCCTGAGGTGCCTTATTGCTTAACTATGCCTTGTTGTATTATAACATGGCTGCTGTGTCTAATGGATTGTAACTCCACAGGAGAAACTACGCCAGCTGAGGGCGAGTATCATCAACAACCGAGAGGACGATGAAAGTGTCTATGGTAACCGTTTTCTACACTGAGTATACAAAACATTAAGAACACCTGCTCTTTCCATGACATAGACTGACCAGGTGAATCCTGTAGAAGCTATGATCCCTTATTGATGTCACTTGTTAAATCCACTTTAATCAGTGTAGATGAAGGGGAGGAGGCAGGTTAAAGAAGGATTTTTAAGCCTTGAGACAACTGAGACATGGATTGTGTATGTCTGTCATTCAGACTGGGAATGGGCAAGACAAAGATTTAAGTGCCCTTTTAAACGGGGTATGGTAGTAGGTGCCAGGCGCACCGGTTTGTGTCAAGAACTGGATTTTTCACACGCAACAGTTTCCCGTGTGTCTCAAGAATGATCCGCCACCCAAAGGACATCCAGCCACAACTGGGAAGCATTGGAGTCAACATGCGCCAGCAACCTCGTGGAACAGTTTTGAGACCTTGTAAAGTCCATACCCCAACGAATTGAGGCTGTTCTTTGGGAAAAGGAGAGGGGGGGTTTACGCATAATTAGGAAGATGTTCCTAATGTTTGGTGTATTCAGTGTATACATAATTCTGACCGTAAGGTTCCAAACGGATTTCCTTTTTTGATGAGAAGAGCAAAGCAATCCCCACTTGGGGGATAGATACTGTATGGGATCATTACCTTGACGTCTAGCAATGAGCTTACAGCTTAAACAAGCCGTTGGAACAACATATATCAAGGGATCTGACATACTTTTGACACAAACAGTTGCTTAGTTAAGCTAGTTGGCAAGCTAGCTAGTTAACTGTTTGTGGCCTGAGTTACAATATTATGCAAGAGCTATGAAGGCCACCTGCGTTAGAGATGTCTCTGCAAGTCCTGCAGAAGATTGGGCAGTCCTTACACTTCTAATTCAAGTCCCATTGGGTACACATCAAATGACGCCACCCTTTGTAATAGAATGAGTTTGTAGTTGTAATTCCCACAGCTCATCTTGATGATGGTGTTTCGTCTCCAAATGAGAATCTTGGCAGAGTTCATTTTTACATCTCTTGATAAAGGTGACATTGCAGAAAGAGAGTGGGGAGCCACATGCAGTACAGTAACACAGGCTTAACAACCCTTTCTCTTCTCTCTCCAGATAAAATCAACATCATCCATCACACACCCAGTAAGTCCTTGAAGACCTTTCGTATTCAGAGAGCGCGAGAGACTGGTGTCTTCTGTTTGTCTTTTCGTTCCCTGCCTCAGTTTCTCCAGTAGTGAAATGTTTGTCCCAAAGGAACCGTTGGCTAGATAAACTCTTCTGAACAGTTTGCTCAGAAGGCTGTAAAGTCCCAAAGGCTGTGGCTTTGATGTTCTAGGTTCCATATTGCTTGAGATCTATTTCTTCGCTGTAGTTGCTATGGTCTGTCTAAGTATACCACCACTAGTAAGTAGTTCAGTCTTAAAAGCGAATTTATAACATCTGGTTTATAATTGCATTCTGAAGCCCTCCATGTTCTGTGATCACCGTGAGTGCAAATATAAACGGATCAGCTTGTGAGAAGGCTGGGTAATGTTCAGTGGGCAGAAAATGGGCGAAAACATTATGAAACTGAGTGAAACAGGGATGCACTTCACCATACTACCATCATTGTTTTCTCTACATTGCGCCCTACTGAACGCGACCCTGGTGTTTTGAAAGTCTGACAGTGGACTTTAATATGATGTCCCTGTTGACTTCTTCCTCTTGGTTAGATGTGACTGTGAATGAATGTCGCAGAGGAAGCCAGCCGGTGGAGACTGACTTTTACAGCAAACCACTTAAAGGACAACATGTAAGTATATCATGTGTTTGTATAGGCTCTGGTCAAAAGTAGTCCACTATGTAGGAAATAGGATGTCATTTGGGAGTCCACACAGTGTTGAAAGTGTTTACGTCTGAAGTGTTTACGTCTGTGTTGAAAATCCAACATGTCCGATCCCAGGCTATGTCACAGCCGTCCGTGACCTGGAGTCCCATAGGGCGGCTCACAATTGGCTCAGCGTCATCCGGGTTAGGGGAGGGTTTGACCGGAGGGATTCCCTTGGTTCATCGCGCTCTAGCAACTCCTTGTGGCGAGCCGGGTGTCTGCACGCTGTCTTGAGTCGTCAGTTGAACTGTTTTTCCTCCGACAAATTGGTGCAGCTGGCTTCCAGGTTAAGCGAGCAGGTGCTAAGAAGCAGCGCGGCCTCCCGAGCCCATTGGGAGTTGCAGCGATGAGACAAGATCGTAACTACCAATTGGATATCACGAAATTGGGGAGAAAAAGAGGGTGAAATTCCAAGGAAATATATAACAATAAATACAATTTAAACATGTCATAATGAAATTTGATTATATATTTTCAGTTCTTGTTGATAGAAATATGGTTAGCCATGGCTTTCATCTTTAAAAAATTACTGATTTATCTATCAACAAGAACTAAAACAGCTTTAGTAATTAATATGCTTACTTACCTTCACCATTTGTCTGCTTTCCAGAAGAAATTTGACTGAAAAGCAAATGTACAACACTTGGACCTCAGAAATATGGTTAGCCATGGCTTTCAACTTAAAAAAATGGCCAAGTGTTGTACATTTGCTTTTCAGTCAAATTTCTTTTGGAAAGCAGACAAATGGTGAAGTTAATTAAGCATATGAATTACTAAAGCTTTTGCAGTATGTCACCTTTATTTAACTAGGCAAGTCAGTTAAGAACAAATTCTTATTTACAATGACGGCCTACCCCGGGCAAACCCGGACGACGCTGGGCCAATTGTGCGCAGCCCTATGGGACTCCCAACCACGGCCGGATGTGATACAGCCTGGATTCGAACCAGGGACTGTAGTGACGCCTAGTAGTAGTACAAGCTCAAAATAATGACTTCATTAATTTATTCATATGATTTATATGAACGATTTTCCATACTCTTATAGGTGCCATCAAACAAGAAACAAGACATTTAAGTTATTTGTTTTAGTCTCATCCATTCTGAAGAACCAAGCTCTTATAGATAGAAATGAATATGTCTATGTCCTGCATCCCTATAAGATATTGATACATGGTAAATGTAACGTGATAAAGATGGCCATATCCGTTATACGACTATGTTCATTAAGTTATTAAGTTCAAATTAAATCATTTTATTTCACAACGTCATGCAATTGTATCTGGGGTGTATAACTCATACAGTCTATGTGGTTATACTGTAGGGGTATGGGGTAGGTCATTTCCTCATTCTGTCTGTGTTACATACATACTAAATGAACACAACTCACCTACATAATATAGGGTACTATACAGTTTGCTCAGGATTTGTACCTTATTAATCAGTTGAATGGGTTTTGCTAGGTTTGCTGGGCATACTAGTTCATAAGAAGTCCTACTCTGCCCTCTAGTGGACAAGGAAAAACCCTACACCTTCAGACTGTTGACCTCAACTCCTGAGGCATTTCTAAAAGATATTCTTCAAGGTTTTATGTGTATCATTCGTATGGCGGTACATATCACAAAGTGAGCCTATATGCTCATGTGATCTGGTTCCTCTACTCTCATATTCTTGTGCAGGTTGAACACAAATTAATGAATGCAGAAATAGGCAACAGTAACAATCACATAAAACATGTAGTCATTAATTTGGAGTAGGGTGAAGTTGCCCCAAGATGCTGATCTTGGGTCAGTTTTCCATTTCTCCAAATAATGGTTAAGGTTTTAGGGGAGGGGAAGCTGATCTAAGATCTGTACCTAGGGGAAACGTCACCCCAAAGTCATCCATCTATACAAGGGGATAAACCGCCTCCGTCCAGCTGCTTGCAGTACAGGAATCTGCCTTCAGAGGGCAGCATCACAAAGCAGTGATGTACAGGTTTATCACTGGTCCAAGACTATGATTGAATATAATTCATGTTAGTTGTAGATGTTTGGGGCGGGTAATCTGATAAACCTCGGAGCCATATACGATTTTAAGGATTTTATTATTGTATGTGATGGTGACTATTGACAGAAAACTGACGTTATTGTACCAAAGCAGTGGTTCATTATCACTGCCACACAATACAGCAGCCGGAATGGGTCTAACAAAAAATGTCTTTGTATTACTAGTATTACTTTGTATTACTAGTATTACTTTGTATTACTAGTATTACTTTGTATTACTAATACAGGGCAAAACACAAACCTCAGGCTTGGGACGAATTTATCAGGGAACAAGGCGTAGCGTTCAGATAGAAATGTAATATATAGAACAAACATGTCCCTCTGACATGTAGAATAAGGATTCATGTATGTTCCATTCATTGCATTTCTATTACAACGTTCCACAACGGTTGTCTGCTGAATTAGATTCCCTTGTCTAGAAACCCTGGCATCAGTCAGAGCTGTTTGCCAACCAAGCAGCTGGGTACACGCTGGGTGCCATTCTCCTGATCAACCATGCTCTTTGTGAATAATATGTATTAAAGCCCATCATTCCATCTTGGTCCTGCCAGTTAGCCCTTTGGAGATAATCCGGCTCAGGCTGCAGGACCCCGTGGAATCGGAGGCATATGTTTGTCTGTCACCTGCTGAGCATAGTTCATTCGGTCTTCCCTGTCAGGGCATGGTGGTGGAGATGGCCCTGGTTCATCATGCATAAATGTTTCATGCTGCACAGCTAGAAAAGAGGAAGCTTCTTCCAGGAGCAGGTTAGCTTGTGTTCTGTCAATGTCTTTAATTTTGTTTATGTGACAGTGTTTTGATCTCTAATAATAAAAATGTTGCAACACCTCATTTTTACCCGTAACTTTAGCCTGAATAGGGTGAGACTTTTAGCGCACACACACTTTCCTGTGACTGTTACTCCCCCTTGGGTTGTTTCTCTGGGCCATGGCAGGATTAAAGCTGAGGATTGAGCACAGCTGCAACCCTGATAAAAATCTTGCAATTTCACAGTCAGTGGCATTCTTTCATCCCCTAATCCACACAACACATACGGCATACATGAACCCCTTACCAGGAAGAGAACAAGCTGCTCTGAGCAGCATCTCCGGTTCGGGGTGACGCCTTTGATTTGGGATAGAGCCGTGGAGTAACCCCCAGCCACCATAAATTGAAGAGACTTAAGTCAGGAGGTGTGCTGTTTATTTGGGCGTCTTGAAATAGTAGGTGTCCGGCCCCAGATGTGTACAACTGAAGAGTCGTGTGTCTATGTCGCTGTCCGGACCAGGTGTAGACTACTGTAATTAGGTTGGATGTGAATCGTATTGGGTTTCATGACAGCTGCAGAGACTTATCTGGTTTTAGAATATGTTTTTTTCAACCTCATTGACAATTTGGAATTATCTTTTGAGCTACACTACCTCGTTGGGGGTCAACGGCTAGATCCCTGCCTTTCTGAATCCCCACCACCAAGCAGCCCTCTGTATTATGCCAACTCTCCCTTGTCTCTAGGGCATGGTTCATCCCTGGCAGACACAGTGACATCCATCTGCCAAAGGGCACAGGTACATAGTCATGTGCCATTGTCCTGCCACCGTCTGTTTGATCAGGGGCCTCTGGGCTCGACGCTCCGTAAGGGGCCCCAGGGGCCTCACACCAGCCCCACCAGCGGCTCTCTCTTTTGAGGCTTTGGACAGATTAATAGTTCCTCCTCTGCTGAGGCCTTTGTGAAGCAGCGCCCAGGCGTGTTCAAGCTGTTGGAGTAGCGGGGAGGCCAGGGGTGGACGGGACGGGCCTGGTGACGAGACGGGTTGGCTAATTCCACCACAGGTCAGCTCATCTGAGGCGGCCGGCTCTGCATTTTCAATGAAGTGGAAAGGTCACATCCGCACTGCCTGACACTGGGGAGGAAGAGCTCAAAACGTTGCATCGACAGGATAATTAGATTAGTAATTCTGCCATCGCAAGGAAGGAATGCATTGACGTCTCATATGTGCTTCTCACAAGCATTAGCAGGGTTCTCTATAAGAACTACGTTAATTATTCTTCCACACGTGCAATAATGTACTGACTCAATGTCCAACTAATCGTGTGCAAGATGGTGGCCCATGTGGTGATTATGGTGATTTCTCAATCACATTGAGGGTGGGAATTATGTGGTAGAAAAACAACTTCAAATGCAATGGACTTTATGTTGATCATTTTGAATGTGTGTTGTTTGTTTAGGTTTATCTTTGGATGCCCGGATTTCTGCCCAGAGCCCTGGTTTGGACTTGGGTATTATTTGTACACACCAGACCACAGCTGAACAATCAAATAGATACGCCACCACACACACAAACGCAATGATGTTTGCCAGCATCGCAATCACGATTAAAGGGTCAGTTATATGACTAACAACATTCTGGCAATTTTCTCATAGGCCTATATGTAGAATGAAATTTGCCCATAGGCCTATGCAGACTGCATTTTAACCAGGGGGAGCACTGTGTTCACACAAACTCATCACCAAGGTGAGCAATTAGTATTGTGGTCGGTCTCTGAAGCATCAGTTGTATATAAACTTGTGGCCTGAAGCAATCTATCAACCCCCCACACACATAGCACTCGACACACTCACCCCCCAATTACAGAATCAAGCCAGGAATCCATCCAAAGGGAACTTCTAACATAACAAAAAAAGGGGGCCGGGTATTTCTATCCAGGGGACTTTCTGCCTGGAAAACAATTTTAATGACTTTCTTCGTTTCCGATTATCATTGGATTCCAGCTGAATCACGTGCTCCGGCGCCCCCTGGCAGTTCCAAGTGCCAGTGTGTGAGGAAATCATCCAATCGCAGCCTTTGCCTGGAGTTGCACAGAGGCCATTTTGTAATCAAAAGCTACTGGTAAGATTTCGGTCAGTGCTATGCGGAATCCTTAGGACATCCCTACACTGAGCCCTATCCATAGGCTTAACCTTAACCCTTCATTTAAAATGTCAACTTCAATGGGGTAGGGACGTCCCAAGGATCCCGCATAGCACGGACCATAAGATTTCCTGCTCCTCTCTCCCTCCACTGGCTCCCAGAATCGCCCCTACTCTTCCGAAAGGTGGAATATCTAACTAAGTTGAACTAAAACACGATAACCAAATGGAGGAGAAGGGCTATCCAAAGAGGAAGTGGCTGTGGTTGTGAATAAACATGAGTATTGGAGACAGAGGCCCTGTTTGGGAGCATCAAAACAGTAATGTATCATTGGTAAATTGTGACTGACTGATTGATCTACAAATAATAATGAGTCGTTATTTATGATGCAAGGTTATTTGTAGATCAGTCAGTCTGCAGTCGCCTGCATTGTCGGCGAGAATGTCGAACAAGCCCAGAGAGAAGATGGTATACCGCTGATTGTCAAGCAGACAAGAATGCCTATTTCTTGTTGTTGCCATCCACCAGTGGCAGTTCGGTTGATAATCAACAGACTGGCGGATGGATACAGATCTAGATCTGATGAACGATGGCTCAAGGGATACTTCTCATCAGCGCTTTCTATGTTCAGCGATGAACTTCAGAGATATGTTCATAAAACGCTTATCAGATCGACGCGTATCTTCACTCTGACTACCGAGAAAGCTTAAGTGCCTTTGATGAGATCAGCTTTTCGGGGGTGTGGGGGGGACAAGCTCTACGCTCACTCCTATCACCCATAGCGCCAAAAAACAGTGTAATTATGTTCTGTCCCATATGTGAATTATTATTAATGGTGATTAATTTAATACACTTCCTTTGCCAATTTCCTAAATTAAAAAAATACTGTTGAGAATTTTTACATCACAACCACAGACCCCCTCTCCCTCATCTACCAGTTTCCCAGTCATCGCCATGGCAACTTCCAATCAGTGAAGGATTGGCAGAGCCTGCCAGGCTGTGTGTTTGGCGCGTGCCTCAGAGTGGTGCAGGTGGAGCGCATATGGAACAGTGCCCTCCCCCCCCCATGCCTGCCACCTCCCCCCTCCCCCAAAAACTTGCCTGCCTGGATGTGCCAGCAGTGCCCGTTTTTAATCCCACCGTTACCTTAGTGATCTCCTGATGGAAACGTGGCACTGCAATCACAAAGCCAGGGCCTAGCTTCTGCATGCTGTTATGGTTGCCAGGACCCGCTTCAATATGCCAAGATGGATGCCTGCTATTTTCGTTGTTTTTTAATGTTCCTGGATTTGTGGATTGATGTGGATATGGACGTTTCTCGTGCTGCTTTAATTTCCTGGTGGCTATCACAGTTCCTACAGTTCGTAATGTCCCTAGTGCAACATATTCCAAGGTTTGATTCCTGGTTGTTTGAATCCATTGAGACCCTGTTATCATGCTCCCTATAGTCCCTAGTGGTGTATTTTCAAAGGGGCCAAAGTGACCTATCATGGAGTACTTTACATGTAACAAAGTGAAAATGGCTCCACCTTACCTAGTTATGCATATGCACACTGTAACATCTTATTACATTTCACCGCAGCTCTTTAGAGAGTTGTATGTGTGGGCATATATTGAGAGCTGCATAATGCGACTTCCCATGGCTTGTAATTGGGGGGCGGTAATGTTATGGAAATCACAACCACGTGCGGCAAATAAATCAATCATCCAAGGGGCCTTATCTATCACTGCACATTGAAGCAGTCAGCTCTAGTCAGGCCCTATGTAGGTTAATTAAAGCCCAATAGCCAATAGTAGAAGACATGGCAACGGTCCTGATTCCTGTCTATGTTTAAGCCTTCTCCAGACCTGCTGGGCAGGGGCTTTGGTTAGCTTCGTCAGCTGATAAATGGATCAGCGTTGGCCCCCAGATTCTATTGGTGTGTGTGTCAAGTAATGCCACATGTAATTGCTGGATATCCTTCAAAGCGAAATGCTGTTTCTTTGCACTTATCAGAATTTCACAACTCACGACTGGATTTGAAACAAATCAATTAAGATATAATTATGAATATGTTATCAAGTCCTTTGGTAGGTACCCTTCAAGTAAAGTGTAACCACCGCAGGGAATATCTGTAGGTTTAGCTAGCCTATGGGTGTTTTCAGTACTGGACAGTAGACATCATTTGTTTTTGTTTTTTACATGTGGCCCAATGTGAATACTATTCCTAACAAACACCTTCCAGAAGGATCGGAGAGGTGTCTCCACGTTGTGACGTCCAGCTGACAACCATAACAACTGCATCTCATTATCCTCTATGCAGTTTCCATAGAGGCAGTGGCAACCCAACACACACACACACCAATAATAGGTGGCTCACTAACAAAAGGCACGGGACCCCCTCTCTCTCTCTCAAGCCAACGCCTCCCATTCACGTTGCCATATTGGATGGCAGATGTCTTGGCGAGCCTGTGAACGTTGCCAGATCTATACGGCCCACGAAGGCATTATAATGATGGGCAGAGGTCCGATCTACTGGGAGCCACAGTCTATTTCAATAAGTCCATTAAAATGAGGAGATGTGTAGTGAGGGATAGGCCTGCATTGTAAAAGGCCTATATTGGAACAGACTCCCTCGCAGTGGAAAGAGATGATAACAGCGGAACACTCAGCTGATAAGGTCTTATCATGGATGTGTAGGTATATGTGTCTCCTGGAACTGTGCTAGCCCGCTGAGCTAAAGCCTAATCATTTGCTTGGGGGAGCTAACGCAAGTCTTCGGGTCTCAGGCAAGGTTACTCATCACGTTAGTACTCCAGCTCTGTTATACTTCAGCCCCCTTTGACCCCACGTGTTACTCATAGTATCATACTGGTCTGTGAAACAGGATTTCATGGTTAAAGATTCATATACATTAAAAAAAAAGGTAATTCAATTTAGTCATTCAAACAGGATTTGTTTGACAGCTGGCATATGGATATGAATGATACAATTGGCAATATACTGGTGTGATTTATGGCATAACTATTTTTGCAAAGTCAATGTAAAGAAACTGTGCTGCTTCTTGCTGTGCAATATGAGGTAATATTCACATGTACATTTCAGAAATGAAATGAAATCCCACTTGATGAAAGATGATGATAAACCAGACACATACTGTATGTCCACGTATGGAGAGCTCAGTGTTATTGGCAGGCTGTGTTTCATCAGGTCGAATAACATATGCTAGGAACTCAGGAGGCTGTTGGGGAGTGGATCTTTAGGACTTTTGAAGTGAATGCCACATTAAACAGAAACAAACACAGTTGTGATGTATAGATGCCTTCTCTCTTGTTCAAAGGGATTGGATGGAACAGCTCCAGGGAGGGAGGAACTTCAAGCGGATGACCCCAGATCCGTGGCTCCATTTCCCCCACTACCTTCTGCCGTGCGTCCCTGCCGCCGTATGCTGTGGTTCTCAAAGACTGGCAGGCTTGTGCCATCTGGCCCTCCTTTTCTGATTCCCAGAACACATATTGGGAATTCTAACTACCAACCCCCCTCAAACACACAGGCATACACACACACACACACCGTCCTCCAGCTATCTCTCTCCTCAAGCTGTCTCTATGCCTTAATGTATGTGTGTGTGTGTGTGTGTGTTTGGTTTTATCATCCTTGTGGGGACCAGAAGTCCACCTAATCTTGGTTCCTAGAACCGGGGTTAGGTCCATAAGCTCCAGTAGCCGCTAGATGTGGTTGTAATAAACAGAGCGGTTTCTGTTTTCTTCCGACAAATGTGGCTCTATCTTCTGAACCGTTTAAGTATAAGACTATCAGGAACATGCACAGCGCATTCGGAAAGTATTCAGACTTTTTCCACATATTCTAAAATGGATTCAAATGTTTTTTTCTTCATCAGAATACCCTATAATGATAAAGCAAAATCAGGTTGAAATATCACAATCACGTACGTTTTCAGACCCTTTACTCAGTACTTTGTTGAAGCACCTTTGCAGTGATTACAGCCTCGAGTCTTCTTGGGTATGACGTTACAAGCTTGGCACACCTGTATTTGGGGAGTTTCTCCCATTCTTCTCTGCAGATCCTCTCAAGCTCTGTCAGATTGGATGGGGAGCGTCGCTGCACAGCTATTTTCAGGTCTCTCCAGAGATGTTCGATCGGATTCAAGTCCGGGAAGGTGATCCTTCGCCCCAGTCTGAGGTCTTGAGTGGTCTGAAGCAGGTTTTCATCAAGGATCTCTCTGTCCTTTGCTACATTCATCTTTCCCTCGATCCTGACTAGTCTCGCAGTCCCTGCCAATGAAAACCATCCCCACAGCATGATGCTGCCACCACCATGCTCCAGGTTTCCTCCAGACGTGACGCTTGGCATTCAGGCCAAAGAGTTCAATCTTGGTTTCATCAGACCAGAGAATCTTGTGTCTCATGGTCTGAGAGTCTTTTAGCTGCCTTTTGGCAAACTCCAAGTGTTCTGTCATGTGCCTTTTACTGAGGAGCGGCTTCCGTCTGGCCACTGTACCATAAAGGCCTGATTGGTGGTATGTTGCAGAGATGGTTGTCCTTCTGGAAGATTCTCCCATCTCCACAGAGGAACTCTGGACCTCTGTCAGAGTAACCATCAGGTTCTTGGTCACCTCCCTGACCAAGACCCTTTTCCCCTGATTGCTCAGTTTGGCTGGGTGGCCAGCTCTAGGAATCTGGGTGATTCCAAAATTCTTCCATTTAGGAATGATGGAGGCCACTGTGTTCTGTAAATACAGACATTTTTTGGTACCCTTCCCCAGATCTGTGCCTCCTCACAGCCCTGTTTCGGAGCTCTACGGGCAATTCCTTCGACCTCGTGGCTTGGGTTTTCAAATCAAATCAAATCAAATTGTATTGGTCACATACACATGGTTAGCAGATGTTAATGTGAGTGTAGTGAAATGCTTGTGATTCTAGTTCCGGCAGTGCAGTAATATCTAACAAGTAATCTAACAATTCCACAACAACTACCTTATACACACAAATCTAAAGGGATGGAATAAGAATATGTACATATAAATATATGGATGAGCGATGGCTGAGCGGCATAGGCAAAATGCAGTAGATGGTATAAAATACAGTATATACAGTATGAGACGAGTAATGTAAGATATGTAAACATTATTTAAAGTGGCATTATTTAAAGTGACTAGTGATCCATTTCTTAAAGTGGCCAATGATTTGAGTCTGTATGTAGGCAGCAGCCTCTCTGTGTTAGTGATGGCTGTTTAACAGTCTGATGGCCTTGAGATAGAAGCTGTTTTTCAGTCTCTCGGGTCCCAGCTTTGATGCACCTGTACTGACCTCGCCTTCTGGATGGTAGCGGGGTGAACAGGCAGAGGCTCGGGTGGTTGTTGTCCTTAATGATCTTTTTGGCCTTCCTGTGACATCAGGTGTTGTAGGTGTCCTGGAGGGCAGGTAGTTTGCCCCCGGTGATGCATTGTGTTTTTGCTCTGACATGCACAGTCAACTGTGGGACCTTATTAAGACAGGTGTGTGCCTTTCTAAATCATGTCCAATCAATTGAATTGACCACAGGTGGACTTCAATGATGTTGTAGAAACATCTCAAGGATGATCAATGGAAACAGGATGCACCCGAGCTACATTTGCCAAAATTTCTAAAAACCTGTTTTTGCTTTGTCATTATGAGGTATTGTGTGTAGATTGATGAGGAAACATAATAATTTAATACATTTTAGAATAAGGCTGTAGTGTAACAAAATGTGGAAAAATTAAAGGGGTCTGAATACTTCCGAATGCACTGCATATCTTCTGTTTTCCTCTACAATGCCCACAAGCCACTAACAGATTGGCACTAAATCAGATTAGGGGAAAAAGATCATCAATAATGATGCTCTTTTCTACGCAGAAGATCACGCAAAATGATTGCCTGATGATCTTCTGAACTTCCCAATACCTTTCTGATGCATTTCTGTCACTTCAAACATACCTTCTTCATGTGTTCGTATTATAAATTGTTTTTTAATGTGTAAGGACTCTTTGAAGATTTGTCCAAATGGGGACTAAAAGAGATCCAAATAAAATCAAAATCAAAATATATCTTCAGATTGAAATACTGTCAAAAGTCCTGTCAGACTGATATGTAACAGTCTGTCATAGCCACAGTTGTAAAAAGTAAACACTGACTGTTGATTTTACATACCTTCTTGACAGCATACCACCCTGCATACCACTGCTGGCTTGCTTCTGAAGCTAAGCAGGGTTGGTCCTGGTCAGTCCCTGGATGGGAGACCAGATGCTGCTGGAAGTGGTGTTGGAGGGCCAGTAGGAGGCACTCTTTCCTCTGGTCTAAAAAAAAAATATCCCAATGCCCCAGGGCAGTGATTGGGGACACTGCCCTGTGTAGGGTGCCGTCTTTCGGATGGGACGTTAAACGGGTGTCCTGACTCTCTGAGGTCATTAAAGATCCCATGGCACTTATCGTAAGAGTAGGGGTGTTAACCCCGGTGTCCTGGCTAAATTCCCAATCTGGCCCTCAAACCATCATGGTCACCTAATAATCCCCAGTTTACAATTGGCTCATTCATCCCCCTCCTCTCCCCTGTAACTATTCCCCAGGTCGTTGCTGCAAATGAGAACGTGTTCTCAGTCAACTTACCTGGTAAAATAACGGTAAAAAAATAAAAAATAAAACATGGTGGCGTCACAAAAAAAATATGTTATCAAAATGGGGTCACGGGCCAAAAAAGTTTGGGAACCCCTGGGTTAGATTTAAGGGTTAGGAGTTAGGGTGGCAGGTAGCCTAGCGGTTAAGTGTTATGCCAGTAACTGGTAAGATCGCTGGTTTGAATCCCCGAGCCCTTGAGCAAGGAACTTAACCCTAGTTGCTCCTGTAAATCACTCTGGATAAGATCATCTACTGAATTACCAAATTGTTAGGCATTAGGTTTATGGAAAATAGGATTTTGAATGGGAATCAATTGTTTGGTCCCCACAAGGATAGTAAAACATACATGCGTGTGTGTGTGTCTGTGTGTAAACTCAAGCAGGGGAGCTCGCTCGCTAAGCGATCCCAGTTGCCGTTTGTCTAATCGCTTACTGATTGATATCCAGTAGGAGACCTTTGGAGTGTTGCGGAAACCACATACAGTTATTGAGATGAAGGATCCACCGCTGAGGAATATCCTCAGTTGTGTTGCCTCGGGTCACCCACCTTATCATTTGACTGATCGAAGTCTCTTCCTGACAACATTGTATATGACTGTTTTGGCGTATATTTGTAAGTGGGAAAACTCTAATACACTGTAATGTAATCAATCATTTGTCTTATGATTGATATGTCTTCATTTGTCTCTCTCCCCTTCTTCTTTCTCTTCTCCAACTCAGCTGGGCAGATGACTCCTTAATAATCAGGGAGTAAAAGTGAACAGAGCCGCCACTGAGAATGGCTGAGAATCAAAAGCATGGGAAGTGGTGGCCTGCCATTCATCCAGTCCCCAGCGCAACACAAACCAGATTGGACAGTGCCCGTCACCAAGTGACATCTCCAGACAGCCACATCCCCCCCCCCACCCCAGAGCCAGGGGAAGATGAAAGGTACGGCCATGGGGAGACAGGTTGCGCCAAACAACACCAGATCGGATCTGATGAACAACTGCACGGGGAAGAAATCAAAGTGGCTGGAGCATGTGGCGGGAGGCGTCTGGTGTTTGAGTTGAACAGACGCTGTTGAAGATAGGCTTCTGTTGCGCATAAGAGGAGAGATGTTGGGGGACGCAGGGTATATCACTACTGTAAGTAGCCTAAAAATAAACAGATTGAAATATGAACAGAAGTGTGTTGATCAGGTGGGTCATATAATTATATAATGTGCCATAAATAATGTCATTTTTAGCAATACTATTTTGTCATGGTTTTTGATTATGTTTTGTTTAATGTACTGTATATCACTAATATGTACATTCAGTGTGTGTTCATGCATACTGTATGCATTA
The DNA here is from genome assembly GCF_002910315.2 of Salvelinus sp. IW2-2015. Taxonomy (NCBI): domain Eukaryota; kingdom Metazoa; phylum Chordata; class Actinopteri; order Salmoniformes; family Salmonidae; genus Salvelinus; species Salvelinus sp. IW2-2015. The sequence goes on from NC_036876.1 coordinate 10,458,767, forward strand.
TGTGCATTTGATATCTGTGAAACAAGATAAAACTGAGGCACTTTGGATATTCAGATCCACTTGTGCTAGAGGAACATGCCAGCTCCTCCTTACTTGGATTTTACATTTGGTACGACTTCCTCCTGGAGAAGCAGTGGGACTCTGATACTCTAATCGCAGCACGCCAGTATTCGCTCAATGTCACCGGCCAGTGAGCTGCAACCAGGCGCCCATTGGGCCCATCCCGCTGCTGGCACCACACTAGAAACATCCAGCACTGTGTGTGATGGTTTGGTGCTTGCTGTTGCTAGGCTACAGTCGACGGAATCAAATTCAGGTAGCTTCCACAGCTGTGCTGTACGGTTGCGGACCATGGGCCATCTGTGGCCGCACTCCCAGCATACACGTGGACACGATAGGGCAGGAAGAGATGGCCCACCATGCCAATTCGTGGGATCACTTTCTTTGTGGTATAGTCAGAGAAGCTACCATCTGGGATTAGTTTTTCAGCAAAATGGTAGACCTACCACTTGTTTTGGTATGCAACGGAAGGATCTTTTGTATGTTTCTGTGGATTTGTAAAGTTTATACATTTGAAAATGTGTACTTGCAAGTTGTCCGCACAGTTTAGCCTGCTGCTGCAACTTGTTCAATGATTTGTACAGAGCAATATTTTTGTATATATTAATTACATTATTTTAAAAGTAATGATCTATGAAATGGCTTTTGTGGGCCTATTTGATATGGGCTGGTCCACCACTTGTCTCTAATAGTGGTTGTTGTTCTTTCACATTATTGCTGTAGTGACGTGTCTGTGCAGAAAATGATTCAGTCCTGTGGGAATTGAGACTTTCGAAATAGTGCAAGCTTCACACACACACACACACACACACACACACACAACCACCCCTCTGTGTGAACGCTCTTCGTAACGAGGGGACTATTGAGATAATGCGTGATTGTTCCTTGAGAGCTTGCCTAAAGGCACGTTAGCCCTCAATGCAGGAGCGCTTCTCACAGTCATAAGTTCTCTCATTTATTGTGAATAGATCAGCCACCAACAAAGGCATTAGAAGGGGCTTAGGCCCCACCAGGCTTCTGCTAATTATGAATGGGGCCCTGTAATAATTCAAGGGCCCTTGGTGCAGCTCGACGTGGAAGAGGAGCTCACAAATCCAGAGCTTCCACGCTCTGCCCATCTGCATAGGTTTCCAACCAGCTGCCTAAAGATCTGACCCAGGTTAACCACAGGGATGTCGCTCCATTCTATCGAAGGAGAAGACATATGGGTAACATCCAGTTTGGTAATGAATGATTCGCAATGGTGGTTGAAGCATTTATTAATTACTTTGTTAAGCCTTAACTCGTTTGAGTCATTCTGAGTGATTCGTTACTGAGTAACAGTTGATATCTCGCATTTCCCAAACAAGGTGGAAGGAATCAGTATGAGTAAGTTAATGAGTGAGGGAATAATCCTGCCAGTCTTATCTAACCTTGACAATCAGCCTTCAGTTGCATTACCTGAATTTGTCTCTCTTGTTTTAATGAAGAGTAGTATTTTCATCAAACAATTTTCAAATGGAAAATGTATTTGTTATTGGGCAGGGTTGGGGTCAATTCCATTCATTTCAGACAATTTTATTGAAATTCCATGAAAAAATGTCAGAAGTGGCATTTATTTAGCAGATTCTTCTGATCTTGAAAACGAATTTGAATTCTCTCCCTGGAATTGACCCTGACCCCGTTACTAGGTCATTATCGTCACCATTGAGGTTTTGCAGTAGCATCCATGAGCCCTTTTTCACCAGAAGAGGGCAGTGCACATCACTAAATTGCCACACAACGTCAGCCTGCCTCTGGCTAAAGTCTAAAAACTGTTCAAACCAACAAAAGAGGGAATAAAAAAAGTTAACAAATGTATTTCAATGGAAAGATTTGTTTTATATCATAAAGCCTTTCCCACGGAACTGGCTCATACATTTACCAGAGTCTTCAGACCTTTCCCAGTATTATGATTTATGTGGTGAGGATGTTACTGAGAAACAACAGCACAGATATTATACTTTTTCCCAAACAGTGATTGGTTAAAGTCAACTTAAAGTCAAAGCAGAATACTTGCATGAGCCTCCTTTGCTACGATTCATGCTGCATTAAGCAGTCAAGTGAAATGGATTGCTCACCAGAGGTCAAGGGCTTTCCCCAACTATCCTTTACAAATGTTCTTCAGCTTCCCCCTTGAAAGTGACACAAAATGCTTTATAGCGTTGAAACATCGATTGTTACACATCCTCATATCATTGGTTGTAATAGGGAAGGGTACATCTGATCACCGATGGCAAATTTCACCCTGAAGACATTTCCTACCAAACAAAAGCCTTTCTCCAACTCACCCCCCCTTTCTGAAGGAGAGGCTATAGGCGCTTTTGTTGGTTTGGTGGATGGCAGGTCAAGAGTTTCTTCCCTTGCAGCCTTGCCTTTCCACTAATGAATCCCCCTGGTTGAGGTCCTGTGGGCTGACTGGGCTCTCCCGTTACACACTAACCAATGATTACACCTTGAGGGTGAGGAAGAGGACTGGGCTGGAAGGAGAAAGGGGGTAGAGAGCCCCAGATTGGAGGCAGGTGCCGCGGCAAATCAAGCCTCATTAGCTGTACCTTCTGCTAGCGTCGATGGCAGATGGAGGCTCGCCCTTACATGTTACCTCACATCAGATGACTCGGGGGTTGGGGGAGGTTACTGCTACTATCACTCTCTGTCTGATGCACTATTCCGTTCTGTGGTGGTGGCTGAAGGGTGATGGTAGTGGTGATGGTAGGGGTGATGGTAGTGGTGATGGTAGTGGTGATGGGTGGGGGGGGGGGGTAAATGTGGTGGTTGTGAAAGGGGTTGTAGAAGTGCAGGCCAGGGAAAGGAACATGTGAGAGACTCTTGGCTCTGCATGGTTAATCCAGATAGGATGTTCACTGAGTATACAAAACATTAAGAACACCATTAAATCCACTTTACATGTAAAAAAAAAAAAAAAAGTTTTTACATTTGTCATTTAGCAGACTGAGTGTACAGTACTGAGTGCTCTTACAGTACTGAGCTCTCTTACAGTACTGAGTGCTCTTACAGTACTGAGCTCTCTTACAGTACTGAGCTCTCTTACAGTACTGAGTATTCTTACAGTACTGAGTATTCTTACAGTACTGAGTGCTCTTACAGTGCTGAGTACTCTTCCACTAATGAGTTCATACATTTTTGTACAGGTCCTGCATGGGAACCCTGGCGTTGCAAGTGCCATGTTCTACCAACAATCAGTGTAGATGAAAGGGAGGAGACAGGTTAAAGAAGGATTTTTAAGTCTTGAGACATGGATTGTGTACGTGTGCCATTCAGAGGGTGAATGGGCAAGACAAAAGATTTAAGTGCCTTTGAATGGGGTATGGTTGTAGGTGCCAGGTGGTGCACCTGTTTGTGTCAAGAACTGCAATGCTGCTGGGTTTTTTCACGTTCAACGGTTTCTCGTCTATATCAAGAATGGTCCACCACCCAAAGGACATCCAGCCAACTTAACACAACTGTGGGAAGCATTGGAATCAACATGGGCCAGCATCCCTAGGGAATGCTTCCGACACCTTGTAGTGTCCATGCCCTGAATAATTGAGGCTGTTCTGAGAGCAAAACTTAATATTAGGAAGGTGTTCTTAATGTATGGTATACTCAGTGTATGCATGCTGTAGGAATGTCTGTCTGCTCAGTCTGGACTGCTCAGTCTTGGGTCAACAGGTGCAGTATGAGTCTGTGCTCATCATGATGCCCTTGTTCCCCTTATAACCAGGTCACAGACTCTATGAGGTTAAGAGATTATCAGATTTGTCAAGGCTGAGCACAGTCAACAACCCCTGCTGAGGCATTGGGTAACACCTGAGATACCTTCCCAGGAAATGGAGGAAATACTGTATAGTGGTATCATGGAGGTTTAGCCACTATTGTACAGTACCTCTGATTTAGTGCATAGTGTGTTATGTTTGGTTGACTAATGGTCATTTTGAAATCAATTCTAAATATCACAGGCAAGCTAATGTAATCTCTTGTGTTTATTAGAACTTGTGGAAGAATTGTATTAACTGTATTCCATTTGAAGATAAAACATGTGGGTTTATACCTAAATTAGTCAATTTCAGTTCTTTAACCTGTGTGTGTGCTTCATATACCAGAGAGGGTTGTGCTGCACTGGTGTGTATCAATGGATGCCAAGGGAAGCCAGGCTTCCCAAATATTTGGCCAATAAAAAAACACAAATTATAAACTAATTTATATTTTATCGCTGTGTTTTCAAAATTTTCCGTCAACGCACAATTGGTTGAATGTCACTGGAGAAATCATCAGAGCAAGTGAAACAGTGCCCCTCTGCCTCAGTATGTGTAGCCCATGTATCTGATTCTGTCTGGACCAAAAGAGTATAACATGTTGCCACCGTAGCGTTTGATTGATTAATGCCAACAAGCATTTGGCCTCCCTTGATAAAAAACTATTAAATAATTAGCCAATCAGCGTTGAGCTGAGCTCAACTGTCGGTTGTCCTAGTGCAGAAAAACACCCCGCAAGGGAGGCCAGTTTCGATTTGGCTTCAGACCAATCAAATCACTTCCTAAGCAAAACATCATTTTCAGAAATATGTGTCTGTTTCTGGTCTGTCCTGCAGCAGCTAGCTTGTTAAATCGTCCCTTTCCTAAGCCATGAATGGAGATGGGGATTTGGATTTGTGGTTTTGACTTAATTCTCTGTACAGGCCAATGATTATGGCCAACGATTATGACTCCGATTCTGATCTAACCATAAAAGAATATGTGCCACTGGCCTGAGACGATTTAAGTTCAATATGTAGCCTAGATGTAGCCTAGTAGGCTCACGTTAACTAGCTAACTTAGCTGGTTCATTGTTGCCCATGCCAGGAAGTTAGTCTAGCAAACATTTTAGCTAGGTAGCCTATGACAACAAAAACTAAACGTGATACTTTGTATGAGAGAGCCATGGACCGTTTTGCCAACATGAAGAGAGGAGGATGGCATTGGCGTTCAACTAGTCTACAAGTAGGGTGAATCAACAGTTTGGTTTTACTTGCACACACACGCACGCGCACGCACACGCACACACACACACACACACACACACACACACACACACACACAGCAACACACACACCACACACACACACACACACACACCACACACACACACACACATCAGTACCATGGACAGAAACATGATATTTAGCAACATTGATTGGACTAAATTGTTTTTGGTATCTTTAAGTTCTTTTTCAGTGTACTACATGAAGCATGCAGCCTTGTTGATTTGATGATGTTTAAATGTTTAAGTTGAAATGGTGCTGGAATAGCGGAGGCAGTGTTCTGTGTTCTTTGTGCTGACTTGCAGTAACTCCGTGATTTTAAATCAGCAACTGTTTAGTAAACTGTCAAAAACATTAACTTGCTTGACCATGCTGCAGATGTTTTGTGATGAAACAAACATATGTGTACTTTAATTTATTCCACCTCTGTGTGACTGTTGTCTTTTTGTTCATGGCCTTATTGTATATCACGGTGGCATATGAACTAATGGAATATAGAGAAAACAATGTAAATATCACAACATAGGCTAATAATGGATTTTTTTCCTCAGTAATTTTCCCACGCATGCTACTGTTTTGCTGTAAGGTTACAGTGGGTGAGGCGGCATGTTGAAATTATTTTAGGAGTGTTGGTGGTTGAGGGGCAAAGGACAATGGACACTTTGTCTAGACCGGCTAGTGGAGGGGGGAGGCTGCATGGTGGTGGGGTTGTCGTATGTCATCAATTGATTGAACTTTGCCAGTCATAGGCCTGGAAGCACACAACATCCCCTGGTCTCTTTGGGTGTCGTTTACGCTATAGAAACCACTGTTTTCCTGTGAGTTGATATTTCATTAATAAAGCCGAATTGTGTTTGTACAGTGAGGGAAAAAAGTATTTGATCCCCTGCTGATTTTGTACGTTTGCCCACTGACAAAGAAATGATCAGTCTATAATTTTAATGGTGGTTTATTTGAACAGTGAGAGACAGAATATCAACAAAAAAATCCAGAAAAACGCATGTCAAATGTTATGAATTGATTTGCATTTTAATGAGGGAAATAAGTATTGACCCTCTGCAAAACATGACTTAGTACTTGGTGGCAAAACCTTGTTGCAATCACAGAGGTCAGACGTTTCTTGTAGTTGGCCACCAGGTTTGCACACATCTCAGGAGGGATTTTGTCCCACTCCTCTTTGCAGATCTTCTTCAAGTCATTAAGGTTTCGAGGCTGACGTTTGGCAACTCGAACCTTCAGCTCCCCACAGATTTTCTATGGGATTAAGGTCTGGAGACTGGCTAGGCCACTCCAGGACCTTAATGTGCTTCTTCTTGAGCCACTCCTTTGTTGCCTTGGCTGTGTGTTTTGGGTCATTGTCATGCTGGAATACCCATCCACGACCCATTTTCAATACCCTGGCTGAGGGAGGAGGTTTTCACCCAAGATTTGACGGTACATGGCCCCGCCATCGTCCCTTTGATGCGGTGAAGTTGTCCTGTCCCTTTAGCAGAAAAACACCCCCAAAGCATAATGTTTCCACCTCCATGTTTGACGGTGGGATGGTTTCTTGGGGTCATAGGCAGCATTCCTCCTCCTCCAAACACGGCAAGTTGGGTTGATGCCAAAGAATCCATTTTGGTCTCATCTGACCACAACACGTTCACCCAGTTGTCCTCTGAATCATTCAGATGTTCATTGGCAAACTTCAGACGGGCATGTATATGTGCTTTCTTGAGCAGGGGACCTTGCGGGCGCTGCAGGATTTCAGTCCTTCACGGCATAGTGTGTTACCAATTGTTTTCTTGATGACTATGGTCCCGCTGCCTTGAGATCATTGACAAGATCCTCCTGTGTAGTTCTGGGCTGATTCCTCACCGTTCCATGATCATTGCAACTCCACGAGGTGAGATCTTGCATGGAGCCCCAGGCTGAGGGAGATTGACAGTTCTTTTGTGTTTCTTCCATTTGCGAATAATCACAGAAACTGTTGTCACCTTCTCACCAAGCTGCTTGGCGATGGTCTTGTAGCCCATTCCAGCCTTGTGTAGGTCTACAATCTTGTCCCTGACATCCTTGGAGAGCTCTTTGGTCTTGCCATGGTGGAGAGTTTGGAATCTGATTGATTGATTGATTCTGTGGACAGGTATCTTTTATACAGGTAAGAAACTGAGATTAGAAGCACTCCATTTAAGAGTGTGCTCCTAATCTCAGCTCGTTACCTGTATGAAAGACACCTGGGAGCCAGAAATCTTTTTGATTGAGAAGGGGTCAAATACTTATTTCCCTCATTAAAATGCAAATCAATTTATAACATTTTTGACATGCATTTTTCTGGATATTTTTGTTGTTATTCTGTCTCTCACTGTTCAAATAAACCTACCATTAAAATTATAGACTGATAATTTCTTTGTCAGTGGGCAAACGTACAAAATCAGCAGGGGATCAAATACTTTTTTCCCTCACTGTATAGGCTAAGTGAGAATTTATCATGTGTATAAGATCCCATGACATTTGGTTGAAATATTGGTGCTTTCAGTTTCAGGACAATTTTTCAGTTGTTCCTCCAAACACACAACCATTTGCACCTACAAACTTCCTCAGAGCCACTGGCAACGGGGAAGTGACTAACATTGTTTGGAGATTCCAATAATCTGTCTGTCACCTCCCAGCACTAGCACAGTAGAGTCATGGGATAGGGTGGGTTATTATAAAACAATAGTCAGAACCAAGAACATTTTTAGGGCTGTGAACCTCCTCTAACTGATACTACAAAACTGTATTACTCAAGTGGACTGGCAGCATCTGTGGCTCTGCATCACCCTCAGGAATTATCCACCAACCTGAGACTAGAAGAGGTCTGTGTATCCGAAACAGACGGAACTCCATACATCTGGACAGAGACAGATTGACAGAAGTGGACACTGTATAAATCCTGAGTAATCAGCTAACAGGCTGACCGGTCAACATGTGGGACATGCTGGGCTATACAACGGGACAAAAAGTGATCTTCAGACACCTGACAGCGTCAGCAGGGGTTTATGTGGTCATCATTTTTCTCGTAGTATACTATTTTGAATTTCAGATTCACCTGCAATGCTCCTGTTCACCTGATAGAAGCTCTTGGCATTGTGGTACCTACTTAGCGTTACCAACTTTGATCATTTTTTCCATGATTCTCTTTGTAGATAAACATTTCAGAAGAATCCTTCGATTTACATGCAAATGCGAACGCGAGTGTAAACCCAGGGGTCATTTCTGCGCGGCACTGTTCAAATTCCTCTTCAAGGCGGCTGCTACAGGGTTACTCTGGGTTGCCTCTGTTCTCATCAATGGGTTCTGGTACACGTGCTGCCTAAATCACAGCTCCAGAGCACTTGCCTGCAAGAAAGGCAGTGAGCTCAATTTGACAGAAAAAGCAACCGTAGCTGACCTAAAAAATGATTCAGAGGTATATGGCTTGCTGGTGGTGCTCGGTATTGTAGGGCTGTTGACCCTGTCTGTATTGCCTTGGAATGAGTTCTGCTGTAGAAAGTCTTCTCACAGGACTCAGTTTGAGAAGAATGTTTTGGAACAGGCAGAGATTCATATGGAAGATAAACTAGAGAGAATAGCTAAGGCGTATGTGGTTCAAGGCGCAATAAGTGATCTAGAGACAATTTCTGAAGTAACATATGAAGATGAGACGAAACAAATTGTGGTGGTCAATATTAAAAAAGATTGGGACAAAATATCAGACTTCGCTTTGCATCTGATCAACTCTTTATCTGATGAAAGTACTGGAGAAACAACAAGTGAAGTGTTACTGGAACATTTGACTATCAACTAATAACATTGGTCAATCAAGAACTTTGAGCCTCTTGGGATTCTCTGGGCCTCTCAAATTAAACTGAACATTTACACCTAGTAAACCGTAGATACAGTATTTATACACCTATTCAGTCCCTATGGAGAATGATGCTGAATATCGGTAGCCTATACATGTCCTGTAACCTAGAATGCATTGAACTAACATAGATATTCTCATGTGTATTATGATTGTCTTTATAGATATTTTTTTCGGTTTGTGTTTAAAGAGGGGTTTACCATGTTAACTTTATATTCAGACTCTGATATTTTGTCATTTTACCATTTATTTATTTGACATGGAATGGTAATATTTGTAATTGAAATGTTGTTGTGATGCAATGTACAGATTATATAGTGTCTTTATAGATAGTGTGCTGTATGAAAGCCTGTATGTAAATATTCAATTAAAATGGTGTATTTGAAAAGTAAATCTTAACATTGTATAATAAAAAAAGGACAAATAAAACAGAATATATAGATAATGTGCTGAAATATACCGTATGAAAGCCTGCATAAGTAAATCTTTATGATTAAAAAATGAAGATATTTTTGCCAGAGGGAACTTTCGTTGTGGCATTCAGAAAGTCCCTTTAAAGCACACTCCTCAATATGAGAGTCTAACTTCATATTTCTACAGCTTGTGATCTGAGCTCCTTATGCAAATGAGGGCTACATATCTGGACATCTAAAACAACATTAATTTCACTCACTCTGCTGAAGAGGGCTTCTGTTTGCTTGGGAACTAACAAAGAGAAACAGACACACATATGGGACCTCTTTATCACTCTCTCCCTATGCCCAGATCCATGCGCCTGCCATATGGGAGTGGATGAGAAGAGTAAGAGGATGGAAGCAGCACCTAATGGATATTCAGTCTCATTCCCTAACGCAGCTGAAGAAATCATGTCTCTCTCGTCTCTACCTCGCTCTCTAGGGCTCGTATAAGTGAAGGTCACGCTCAACATCTGCTTGAAGAGTCTTGTTAGTGCATTTGCTTTATTTTGCCTTGACTGGATATGCTAGGGTACTGAAAGAGGGTGAGGGTCAGGGAACATTGTATATTAGACAATTGCGCCATAAAATAATGCATGTTTTTGCATGTGAACAGGTTATACAGTCCAATACAGGCTGCACACACCCCAGTGGGCAACATTTGGCATGGGATGTCATTTTCTGGTTGAAAGCTGTTTTTCGGGTTGAAGAGATTCCAGTTTACAACCACAAAAAAAATATATATTTCTTGCCAATAAAAAAAATCAGTGTAGGCTTGGCCCTAAACTAGGTGCTCTCTGTCATCTCTGGCTGCATGGCAAATGGCTCAAGACTTTTAGGGGCTAGTTAACCCTCCCCCTGTTGATGGGCCAAAATGTATCTCTCTCACACAGTATCCAGCGGGCTGACTATTGCAATGTTCGTAAGTGATGCTATCGCATCCATGTTCGGCACCTATCTGAAACTTGTCCTCCGAAGAGAACTTAGATGTCATCTATACGGATGTATGATCTCTGTGGTTACTTGTAGTTGTTCAGAATGAACCCTGACGACACTGTATGCAAGGATCTCTTTTGTCCTCTCAGGAATGCTGTTGTCTCTCTACTGCTCCCAGCCCACCCCCTCAGCTCATCACACATAGATGTGACCGCCTTCCTAGAGGACGTTGGCTGGTTCGATCTGATTGGATACCTTCGTTTTATTACCTTTGGTTTGGTCTGTGGATTGGTCAACAATTGCTTTTGAATATAAACAAGTTAGATCTGGTATAAATGGAATGAAAGTATTTTCTTTTCTCTTTTGTCCTGCTACGCACTCTATGGAAATGTAGTATGAGAAATTCTCATTTCCGAGGCTACTAGGCCTCTGGCCTAACAGGCATCTCTTTGTTAATGTTCTGTCATGTAACCGTAAGATCTGTATGCCTAGATTGTGAATGCTATGTTAGTGTCAGTATTGCCTTGTAAGTTAAGCTTTATGCCTTGTGTGCAATTTTACAATGTAAATAAATCGCTTTGACTTTAGTATTCCACTCTCAGGCCAAGTGTTGCTAGTCAACATCAACTTATTGCCTAATGCTTGCATATTTTAATCATCTTGATGGAGTCAGATAATTCATTTAATAGACTTTGTTAAATATACAAATTGCATAGTCTTATCACGGGTCGCATGTGAGGTATATATGCAGTGCCTTCAGAAAGTAGTCACACACCTTGACTTTTTCCACATTTTGTTGTGCTACAGCCGGAATGTAAAATTGATTAAATTAAGATTTGTTACTGGCCTAGACAAAATACCCCATAATGTCAAAGTAGAATTATGTTTTAAGATTTGTTTTCGAATTAATAAAAAATGAACGGCTGTAATGTCTTGCGTCAATATTTATTCAACACCTTTGTTATGGTAAGCCTAAATAAGTTCAGGAGTAAACACTTGCTTAACAAATCACATAATAAGTTGCATGGACTCACAGTGTGCAAAAATAGTGTTTAACATAATTTTTTGGGAATGACTACCTCTTCTCTTTACCCTACACATACCGATAATTGTAAGGCCCCTCAGTCGAGCAGTGAATTTCAAACACAGATCAGGGAGGTTTTCCAATGCCTCGCAAAAAAAGTACACCTATTGGTAGATGGGTAAAAATAAAATAAATAAATAATAAATAAAAAAAGGCATTGAATATCCCTTTGAGCATGGTGAAGTTATTAATTACACTTTGGATGGTGTATCAATACACCCAGTATTGATTCACAACTCAGTTACTGAAGAGGAAGGAAACCGCTCAGGGATTTCACCATGAGGCCAATGGTGACTTTAAAACAGTTACAGTTTAATGGCTGTGATAGGAGAAAACTGAGGATGGATCAACAACATTGTACAACACAACAACACTCCACAATATTAACCTGATTGACCGAGTGAAAAGAAGAAAGCCTGTACTGAATAAAAATATATCACAAAACATGCATCCTGTTTGCAACAAGGCACTAAAGTAATACAACAGATAGAACAATGAGACAGATATTTCACCGGATGTATAAATGTGAAGCATCCGCTAGGCGTTTCCACTCACTACCAAATATGGAGAAGATGGAACGTGATGGATTTTGGCCCACATTCTGCTAATTTTCTCATTAATGAAATATTTGATCTCAATCCAGTTTTTTGTTCCCAAAACTAAAATCTCTTATGAACAGAGAGGACTGTATTTTGTAGGCTTTACCCTTAGCCAAAGTTAAAAAGAAATGTGTTGTTTAGGAGTGCAAAGGCTAATTCAGTTACTGCACATGCGCACTTCACAGAGTAGGCAGTCCATAACGCAAATGCATGCTAGAACACACCAATAGGATCTCGCTAGCTCGTGCTTGGCTCTACCCACCCCTCCTTGCGTGTTTTGCCCAGTATGACTAATTTGTTCCCATTTGAAACTAGAGGCTGTGGTCGATCTTGGTTTCGTTTACTACTCTCCATATTTCAAGTATAGTGGTGGTTGCACCATGTTATGGGTATGCTTGTAATCGTGAATGACTGGGGAGTTTTTAAGGGGGGAAAAGTAATGGAATGGAGCTAAACACATCCTAGAGGAAACCCTTTTTCAGTCTGCTTTCCACCAGACACTGGGAGATGAATTCACCTTTCAGCAGGACAATAACCTAAAACACAAGGCCAAATCTACACTGTAGTTGCTTACCAAGAAGACAGTGAATGTTCCTGAGTGGCCGAGTTACAGTTTTGACTTAAATCTACTTGAAAATCTATGGCAAGACCTGAAAATAGTTGCCTATCAATGATCAACAACCAATTTGACAGAGCTTGAAGAATTTTGAATAGAATAATAGGCAAATGTTGTACAATCCAGGTGTGGAAAGCTCTTAGAGACTCTTAGAGAAAGCTGTAATCGCTGCCAAAGGTGCTTCCACAAAGTATTGACTCAGGGGTGTGAATACTTATGTAAATGAGATATTTCTGTATTTCATTTTCAATACATTTAAACATTTCTAAAAACATGTTTTCACTTTGTCATTATGGGGTATCGTGTGTAGATGGGTGATTTTTTTAGATGTATTTAATCCATTTTGAATTCAGGCTGTAAAATAACTAAATGTGGAATAAGTCAAGGGGTATGAATACTTTTTGGCAATGTATAACATACATATGATAAATATTACTGCACTACCCCAGCATACGTGTCACAGAGCCTGGAGTGGTGGGTGCGGAGTCAAACGCAGAGAGCAGAGGATACTGGGGAAACCGGACTTTATTTCGGTTTCCAATGCGTACGCCCAAAACAACAGGCGAAATAATCACAAAAAATGTCCAACCCAACACAGGGCACAAACGGACAGGAACACTACACGCACAACCTCGACTAACAGAAAACAAGCCCGCACAAAAACAGGCTTAAATAGTCCTGAATCAAAACAAAATAAGAAACAAGGTGCAACCAATAAGACCAAACAAACAGAAAAGGAAAAGGGGATCGGTGGCGGCTAGTAGACCGGCGACGACAACCGCCGAGCGCCGCCCGAACAGGCAGGGGAGCCCCCTTCGGTGGGAGTCGTGACAATACGACCTGACCAGAATGTCACAAAACATCAGGCTGATGTCTTTTCAACCAATTTTGCACACAACCAGGATGCCATTTTACTTATATATACAGCCACAGTAACCATCCCCTAAACCTAATTTCATAGACATGGGTTAGAGATAAAGTTGGAAAGTGCCAAGGGGCTAATTCTCACTCTCTCATAATGATGTGCTCCAGCCAGGCTAGAGTGTTGTGACTAGAGAGAGTACAGCTAGGACAGGAAGTGACTTTTCATAGCAGGTTCGGAGAGCATTTTAGCCAATCCTAACCCTTTTCCCAACCCTAACCTAAGTCTCCTAACCTGCCACGTTAATGATCCTAACCTGCTGCGTAGATTCTCCTAACCAACTACTAAAGTCACTTCTGTTCGTAGCTGTAGTCGCTCTAGTCAGAACTAAGCTCGAGCTCTGGAAGCCATTAGAGCTAGGCCTAGTGAAGCTTCAGCAGAAGGTACAGTAAATGTTCAGCAGGTGAAGAACTCTAAGGCTGGGAGGCATGATGTGAGTATTATTATAATGCTGCTGAGGATATGAGAAAAAAATACTTCTACACAAATAGTTGCTCGAAAACATTATCTATCGTGGTTAGGGATATTGTAAAAGTTTAGGTTACTTCTTATCAAATCTAGAGATAGCAAAAATAAATGTACATAGCTTTGATTGTTGTCTGTGTTCTATGTTCTGGATTGTTATTACTATTAGTTGAAGTATTTCATTTTTTTGCGGCTTGTGTCTGAGAAAAGCGATTTACAAATGAAATGAATTATTATTTTGCGCAGGCCATCAAATCAAAGGCACTCCTTCGACATAAAGTTGTTTTGACGAAAATGAAAACGTGTCAGTTTGTCACTTTTACAAGGTTGGAGTAATAACATATTCAACTACTTAAGACATTGGTTAGAATCTAGGTTGTGCTAAGGAACTAAGGACTAAGGAATCATTTTTCACTTCTCTTATTGACTTCTCAAACCCCAAACCCCAAGCCTAGTCTGTTTGGTCTGTTTCGTAAGCGTTCCCAGAAGTCTCAGGATGTTGTGCCATTGGGTTTAGAAACTATGTGGTTGTTTCTTTTGGCATCAAGTTGCTTTTTCTCCTGAACACAACCCAGGGGTAGTTCCATCACCTTAGGATGGGAAGTGGTATAAAGTTCAATGGAATTGAACAGATGTGAGCAAACATAAATAATGCATAGGGTGAATCTAAATGTTTTCCAAAACAGACCCCCCCCCCCCCCCCCAAACTTGGGGGGGGGGGAAAGGATTAGAAAACCAGATGTTTTTGGCTTAGTTATTGTGAAACACATCAGTTCTGGTCTTCATTTTGACAGTTTGTTGCAAAAGTGATACACAGTGGCTTCCGAAAGTATTCACCCCCTTTGGAATTTTTCCTATTTTGTTGCCTTACAACCTGGAATTAAATTGGATTTTGGGGGGTTTTATATCATTTGATTTACACAACATTCCTACCACTTTGAAGATGCAAAATATTTTTTATTGTGAAACAAACAAGAAATAAGACAAAAAAAACAGAAAACTTGAGCGTGCATAACTATTCACCCCCCCAAAGTCAATATGTTTTCGAGCCACCTTTTGCAGCAATTACAGCTGCAAGTCTTTTGGGGTATGTCTCTATAAGCTTGGCAAATCTAGCCACTGGGATTTCTGCCCATTCTTCAAGGCAAAACTGCTCCAGCTTCTTCAAGTTGGATGGGTTCTGCTGGTGTACAGCAATCTTTAAGTCATACCACAGATTCTCAATTGGATTGAGGTCTGGGCTTTGACTAGGCCATTCCAAGACATGTAAATGTTTCCCCTTAAACCACTCGAGTGTTGCTTTAGCAGTATGCTTAGTGTCATTGTCCTGCTGGAAAGTGAACCTCTGTCCAGGTCTCTGGAAGATTAAACCAGGTTTGCCTCAAGAATTTCCCTGTATTTAGCGCCATCCATCATTCTTTCAATTCTGACCAGTTTCCCAGTCCCTGCCAATGAAAAACATCCCCACAGCATGTTGCTGCCACCACCATGCTTCACTGTGGGTATGGTGTTCTCGGGGTGATGAGAGGTGTTGGGTTTGCGCCAGACATAGCGTTTTCCTTGATGGCCAAAAATCTACATTTTAGTCTCATCTGACCAGAGTATATTCTTCCATATGTTCGGGGAGTCTCCCACATGCCTTTTGGCGAACACCAAACGTGTTTGCTTATTTTATAAGCAATGGCTTTTTTCTGGACACTCTTCCACAAAGCCCAGCTCTGTGGAGTGCACGGCTTAAAGTGGTCCTATGAACAGATTCTCCAATCTTCGCTGTGGAGCTTTGCAGGTCCTTCAGGGTTATCTTTGGTTTCTTTGTTGCCTCTCTGATTAATACCCTCCTTGCCTGGTCCGTTGGTTTTGGTGGACGCCACTCTCTTGGTAGGTTTGTTGTGGTGTCATATTCTTTCCATTTTATTAATAACAGATTTAATGGTGCTCCGTGGGATGTTCAAATTTTCAGACAATTTTTTTATAACCCAACTCTGATCTGTTCTTCTCCACAACTTTGTCCTTGACCTGTTTGGAGATCTCCTTGGTCTTCATGGTGCCGCTTGCTTGGGGGTGCCCCTTGCTTAGTGGTGTTGCAGACTCTGGGGCCTTTCAGAACAGGTGTATAGACTGAGATCATGTGACAGATCATGTGACACTTAGATTGCACACAGGTGGACTTTATTTAACTAATTATGTGACTTCTGAAGGTAATTGGTTGCACCAGATCTTATTTAGGGGCTTCATAGCAAAGGGGGTGCATACATATGCACACACCACTTTTCCGGGGGGTTTTTTAAGTAATTTTTTGAAACAAGTTTTTTTTTCTTCACTTCACCAATTTGGACTATATTGTGTATGTCCATTACATGAAATCCAAATAAAATCCATTCAAATTACAGGTTGTAATGCAACAAAAATGCCAAGGGGGATGAACACTTTTGCAAGGCACTGTATTTTTGGCCTATTAGTTAGCTCTTTTTGACCCTAGCGGTTCAACTCTACCATTGAAATCCTCTACGCGATGTCAAGGGAGGGGTTTGGTATAAAATACACTCCCTTGTAGATGTGCTGTGTGGTACCACCTCAGGATTTACGATACAGTATGAAGATTATATGCATATATTCGTAGCTACATTCATCCTAACAAGAAATAGATGACAATGGTGGTCATGTGAAGTCGTTGTATTTTTCCCCAACCACTATGACTGATTAGTGGTGCAGTTCGCTAAGACAGTTGGCTCATAGTTCAACGATTGTGACATCTAATCCCACATGGGGCACATATCTTCTTTTTTCTGTCCTTTATTTACAATATTCCTCCCGTGCCCACACACTTCTTATTCTGAAAAGTGAAAGTATACCTGTAAGAGCGGTTTCCCTGGTAGTAGTTGTCGGATTTTATACAGTACCCAAGACCAATCTATGAGTAAATTTGACCATTGGAAAAAGAGCTGCATAAATACTGCAATGCGGGTTTGATTGAATTGAGCCCCTAATCTTCATTTTCACTCTTCTTGCCAACACAATACTGCAATAAATGTGAGCCGACATTTCAAATATTTTTTTTGCGCCACGTGGGGTATTCTAATATACACCGCAAGTGACAATAGATGTCAGGAACTTGCCATTTTACCACTGTGAGTTAACTATCCAGAGACATATTTGCTTGCGATGCACATACTTTTATTATCAGAGTGTGCTAGTGGGCTTCTGGTAAGTATGCTTTAGTGAGAAAGTGTTGGGACAAGGTACAACTAGGTTTACCCACCCCCCAAAAGGAATATTTATGAGCAATTCCCCCCACCCACAACTTCTCACCTGAATGCCTTTTTTCCCCAATGTGAAGTGGTTGGACAAAGGCTGAAATTGGGGTTGGGAGTTACCCTTTAATGTGCCAAAGATACGACTCCCCACACTTCTCCCAAGTGGCAAAGCAATATGAGTGCGTCAGAGGCTATACGTTGGGCTGTTTATCACATTTTGACGAAGTCAAGTTCCTCATCAACTGTCACTAACTCACGGCTGTCAGCAAATGAAAGCCTGGTTTAGACGCCATTCCCCCTCTTTTAGTTATTTTATCTCGCCCCATCATTTCTTTGCATACCTGCCAATACCGCAACAAAGATTCTACGATAATTGACACTAATAACCAGAGACAGTGCCAGAGAGAGAAAGAAAACAATTGGGTTTCAGGGAAAAGGGTTTATCGATAGAGTCCTTTAAGCCCACTTCCTGAGACAAAATGAGGCAATTTTTGTTTTGGAGCAAAGTATGTATGGAGTCTATTGCCAGCTCGCTTGGGCCAGCCAGGATGGCATCACATAGCTGCTACTGCCGACGCCAACAAAAAAACAGGAGATGACCGTCCCCTTTCTCCATTTGCCAAGCTTCGCACCTGCAGCTTATTAGCCAAGCTTCTGTGTGTAATATAGTGTAGGTGCCAGCGTGCCACAGAACTAAATCTGTCTATAAACATACAAAATGCACACATACTTAAGTATTAATGATACAGCTCCACGGAATTATGAGTCTGCTGCTTCAAGCACATCAACATACACTCATCCTTGTTATCTTTCACCTCATTGGGAAACAAAATGGTGCCACTAGATTCAAGGAGAATATTCCTACATGTGGCGCTTTTTCTATCAGCGTTTCTGCTCTTGAGCAACCATTTCTGTGTCCGAACTTTTATTAAGTAAGAGGTAGAGTGTGTGCGCGCTACTCATAGGGTGACGGCCAATTGTTGGACGTGATTGTTGAGCCCATTGTATTAAACTAAGGCAATTGACATCTTGTTTTCTACTGCACGATACATGAAAAATAATGGTGAAAGCAGCGAACCGACTGGTTTCACCAGGTTAATGAAGCCTAGTGCAAACTGTCATAAACAAGCTTACAAGTATCACACACCGCAAACTCTGAGGTACAACCTAATCAACTCAAGGTTGACATTATCCCATCCCTGGTAAGTAACCATTTAGCCGAACCTAACACAATATCTGCCAATGAATTTCCAGCAACATTGCCCCTGCCTGTCTGTGTGGTGCTCGTGTTTGTTAATCACTCAGTTGATGTGATAACTGTCTTGTGGGTTGACAGAAATACTTTTCCCCTTAAACCTTCTCAGTTAAATGGTAACTGCAAAGTAGGCTATCCTGGCAGAAGTATATCATGAGTACGTACACTACTGTTCAAAAGTTTGGGGTCACTTAGAAATGTCCTTGTTTTTGAAAGAAAAGCAAACATTTTCCCATTAAAATAACATCAAATTGATCAGAAATACAGTGTAGACATTGTTAATGTTGTAAATGACTATTGTAGCTGGAAACGGCGAATCTTTTATGAAATATCTACATAGGCGTACAGAGGCCCATTATCAGCAAACATCACTCCTGTGTTTCAATGGCACGTTGTGTTAACTAATCCAAGTTGTGTATTGTTATGTTCGAGTCTGAGAGTTGCAGTCCCTTCATTTGCTTTAAATTAGCTTCCTTGTTTGTGAAATCAGCATACAATATTTCGACTGAGGCCAAAAACATTATTTGACAATCTCCGCATCTGCGAAGGCCTATTTGTTTCTCGTGAGTATCCAAGAAATCCCATATGTTGCCACTGTCGTTTTCTCTGCAACAATGCTAGATCTGTTCATCATTTGTTGTTGTCCTTTGAGCTGTCCTTTGAGTTGTGCTATTTTGCTGTTTCTGAGGTTGCTTTGTGGCGGATATGTTTTGTCAAAGTTGGCATGGTGTGACTGGAAATGTTGCTATAAATTTGTTTGTTTAAAACAATTGACTGCCTTCTGGCAAATAAAACAAAGTGAGCTAGTCCCATTACGCAGTACAAAAAAATGGCTTGTCTGTCCATTTCTCTTAAAACTTTCTGTGTTCTTCTTGAATCGATTGTTTCCTTCTCTTAGTCACCGGAGCCACGTTAGCTACATTAGCTAGCTGCATTTTCCTGGTTCTCCAGTGGTTGTTCATTCATAGCAGTCACATTGTTCTCCAGCTCTTCCCCCTCATTTTCATTGTCAATAGATTTATGTTTCTTTTTACAATAAATCGATCCATGTCTACCAGACTGCAAAATTAGATAGATGCAAACTGATATGTGGCGGTCACTGTAGCTGAGCAGTTGCATTGTATTTCGGCAAACGTTCTATTTCGGCCTTTCTGTTCAACAGCTGCGCTATACTGCCATCTATCTGCCGTCCAGAGAACCATAGATATTCAATGAAGTGATTCAGGCCTGCATTAAACACATTGAATTGAAATGGTATCATTTTTATGTATTATGAATGGAAAATAGGAAAATACCACGAGCCTCAAATTAAGGGCTTGCCACGCATTGAGTACCATTGCGCTAGATGCTCAATTAAAGGGCTAGATGTGCAATTGAAGGGGAAAAACTTTATTTTTTATGTTTGTTTTCTTCCAGAACCGCCCACAAAAGTTAATCTGATGTGATGTATGCATTGACATGGACTCAGAACATGCTATTTTGTTGTTTCTCTATAAACAATTGTAATTTTGAGAGTGAAAAACAAAACAATGCAAAACCAGGTAAAGTAAAACAGATTTTATAGGGCCACCCTTAGAGTTGTTTATTAACCTTTATTTTACCAGGTATATTGACAGAAAACAGTGCACTACTTTCTCTTGTAAATTAAGGACCCAAGGAAGAGTTGCAGGCTAGAGGAGAAGAAAAGAAAGTGCCATTTCTTTTACCTAGAAAGAAATTACTACCTTGCACCATGGGTATTGTTTTTTAAGTAGCTCTCGTGCAAGAAAAGTTTGGAGACCTCTGCTGTAGGGATTTTCTTGTTTGGGCAAAAGTTTGTCCGGTTGAGGAGTGTGTCAATTGGTTAGTAGGCAAGTGGAAGAGTGTCCTCCTGTCCTTGACAGCCACCTTTTCATCAAGGATAATCATTTGTATCCTACCTCGGAAGAGGTTTTAAATCTGCTACAACCCCTCTGAATCAGCTTTTGTTTTGTCAGAGGAGAAAAACATGCACACGTTTAAAAACATTATACTACTTATTGTTTTATCTATAAAAACTATTGCGCAACTAACTTAATTTGTTTCCAGCACTTTACACATTTATTTTGGGATCCACCCCTGTAAACGTAATTTGCCTAATGACCCACGAGTGGAGAAGGACCGTCTCATTTCAAGCAAGCGCATTTCCATCCACGGTCCCTCTCCTCGCCGACTTTCCTCGATTAACTTTGACCTTTTTCAAAAAGAGGCGAGAGGGGACGGAGGAGAGAGGATGCAGGAGGGGAGCAAATCCTATTTACAAACGGCCTCCCACATCCTTGACAAGCCAACTCCCATGTCTTCCTTTCAAATGTTTACGCTACTTCCTTTTTTCAAACATGTATTTGGACTGTTACCCACATTGTTCAACCATCAGCATCTCCTAGAAAACAGGTAAGGACCGATCTCATTTAGTTATTATCAAATATGATTAAATGTATGCAGTCTTGTTACATAAATAAATTAGGCCATAATCTATGGATTTCACATGACTGGGGATACATATATGCATCAGTTGGTCACAGATAACTTTTTAAAAAAGGATCAGGAAACCAGTCAGTATCTGGTGTGACAACCGTTTGCCTCATGAAGCGCGACATATCTATTTTCGTACACGTCGATCCAGAGCATCCCAAACATGCTCAATGGGGGACATATCTGGTGAGCATGCAGGCCATGGAAGAATTAGGATATTTTCAGCTTCCAGGAATTGTGTACAGATCCTTGCAACATGGGGCCGTGCATTATCATGCTGAAACATGAGGTGATGGCGGCAGATGAATGGCACGACAATGGGCCTCAGGGTCTTGTCATGGTATCTCTGTGCATTCAAATTTCCATCGATAAAATTGAATTGTGTTTGTTGTCCGTAGTTTATGCCTTCCCATACCATAACCCCACCGCCACCATGGAGCACTCTGTTCACAACGTCGACATCAGCAAACCACTCGCCCACACAACGCCAGACATGTTGTCTGCCATCTGCCCAGTACAGTTGAAGCTGCGATTCATCTATGAAGAGCACACTTCTCTAGCATGCCAGTGGTCATCGAAGGTGAGCATTTTCCCACTGAACTACAGTCAGGTCAAGACCCTGGTGAGGACGACGAGCACACAGATGAGCTTCCCATTTTGTGTAGCATTTATTTGGTTGTTCAAACCCACAGTTTCATCAGCTGTCCGGGTGGCTGGTCTCAGACGATCCCACATTTGGAGGTGGTCCTGGGCTGGTGTTGTCTGCGGTTGTGAGGCCGTTTGGACGTACTGCCAAATTCTCTAAAAGAACGTGGCGGCTTATGGTAGAGAAATTAACATTAAATTCTCTGGCAAAAGCTCTGGTGGACATTCCTGCAGTCAGTATGCCAATCGTACACTCCCTCAAAACTTTAGACATCTGTGGCATTGTGTTGTGTGACAAAATTGCACATTTTAGAGTGGCCTTTTATTGTCCCCAGCACAAGGTGCACCTGTGTAATGATCATGTTGTTTAATCAGCTTCTTGATATGCCACACCTGTCAGGTGGATGGATTATTTTGGCAATGGAGAAATGCTCACTAACAGGGAGAAATAAGATTTTTGTGCATATGGAAAATGTCTGGGATCTTTTATTTTAGCTCATGAAACATGGGACCAACACTTTACTGTGCTAGGAGAAAACATTGTAGTTATTCCACAATACTTAATTGACAGAGTGAAAAGAAGGAAGCCTGTACACAACATGCATCCTGTTTGCAATAAGGCACTAAAGTAAAACAGCAATAAATGTGGCAAAGAAATAACCTTTATGCCCTGAATACAAAGCCCGTTGGCGAGTTGCAGCAATGAGACAAGATTGAAAGTTGGAGAGAAAAAAGGGGGTAAAATACAAAATAGTAATCTATGGGAAGCCTTGAAAATGGCTGATGATAAACAACCAATTTAACAGATTTTGAATAATACAAACATTCAAATACTGTACAATCCAGGTGTCCAGAAATACTCACAGCTGTAATCGCTGCCAAAGGTGATTCTAACATGTATTGACTCAGAGGGTTGAATTTCTTATCTAAGAAAAATATGAGAGTTCAATTTGAATGCCACTTTGTAACACAACAAAATGTGGGGAAAGTAAAGGTTGTGAAAACATTCTGAAGGCACTGTGTGTAGTCCTTAAAGGGATTATTAAGGCTATATTAACGGCCCACTCTGGGATATTTTTGGCAAATTTTGATAATTTAAAAGCAATAGGGAAAAATCTAATTTGCATCTGAATATCAGTTTATCGCCTGAATTGATTGAATTGATCCCAACTCTGATCTCCGAGGTTTATTATTTTAGTTGCAATCGACATTATTTTCACATGGAGGTTTGTGTAATCTCACGTTATATTTTTTCAAGAAAATCACAGTTAAATTCTTCTTGTTGTTTGCAATTGCCTTATAGAGGTTCAGGCTAACTCAAACTGTTTATTATTGGCACAGCATTGTGTGAAAATGTGGGACATGCAGATCACTCTCACACACTTGATAAACCACAGCCCAAGTTCCCCATGTGCTAAGATTTTTCTCATGTGTTGTAGACTGCTGCACAATCTGGGACTTTTCCTGCTGGCTGTATGAAATAATTATAAAGATGGGGAGAGGTCTGTCTGTAATGAAGATCAGACAAAGGAATGTTTTTCTAGAAATCAAACAGGGAGCGATAGCTGAAGATGTTAACCCTCCATCTGATGCAGCACTCCATCACTCTCCTCAGTCAAATAGCCCTTACATAGCCTGGAGGTGTTTTGGTTCATTGTCCTGTTGAAAAACAAATGATAGTCCCACCAAGCGCAAACCAGAAAGAATGGCGTATTGCTGCAGAATGCTGTGGTAGCCATGCTTGTTAAGTGTGCCTTGAATTCTAATAAATCATTGACAGTGTCATCAGCAAAGCACCCCCACACCATCACACCTCCTCCTCCATGGTTCACGGTGGGAACCACACATGCAGAGATCACCCGTTCCCCTACTATAAGTCTCACAAAGACACGGCAGTTGGATCCAAAAATATTGAATTTGGAGACATCAGACCAAAGGACAGATTTCCACAGGTCTAATGTCAATTGCTTGTGTTTCTTTGCCCAGGTAAGTCTCTTCTTATTATTGGTGTCCTTTAGTTGTTACGTTCCTGACCTTATTTCCTTGGTTTAGTCTTTGTTTAGTTGGTCAGGACGTGAGCTGGGTGGGTGTAGTCTATGTTTTGTGTTTCTATGTTGGGTTTGTTGTTTGGCCTAGTATGGTTCTCAATCAGAGGCAGGTGTTTGTCATTGTCTCTGATTGGGAACCATATTAAGGTAGCCTGTTTGCACTGTTGGTTTGTGGGTGATTGTTTCCTGTCTTTGTGTTCTGCACCAGATAGGACTGTTTTCGGTTTTCACATTTATTGTTTTGTTGCTTTTAGTGTTCACGTTATTATCTTTATTAAATCATGTTGAACACTAGCCGCGCTGCGTTTTGGTCCTCTCCTTCATCCCAGGAAGAAAGCCGTTACATTAGTAGTAGTTTATTTGCAGCAATTCGACCATGAAGGCCTGATTCACGCAGTCTCCTCTGAACAGTTGATGTTGAGATGTGTCTTTTACTTGAACTCTGTGAAGCATTTATTTGGACTGCAATCTGAGGTGCAGTTAACTCTAGGTAACTCTGGGTCTTCCTTTCCTGTAATGGTCCTCATTAGAGACAGTTTCATAATAGCGCTTGATGGTTTTTGCAACTGCACTTGAAGAAACATTCAAAGTTCTTGACATTTTCCGGATTGACTGACGTTCAAGTCTTCAAGTAATGATGGACTGTCGTTTCTCATTGCTTATTTGAGCTATTCTTGCCATAAGATGAACTTGGCCTTTTACCAAATAGGGCTATATTATGTATACTACCCCTATCTTGTCACCACAAAACAGATTGGCTCAAACATATTAAGAAGGAAAGAAATTCCACAAATTACCTTTTAACAAGGCACACCTGTTAATTGAAATGCATTCCAGGTGACTACCTCATGAAGCTGGCTGAGAGAATGCCAAGAGTGTGCAAAGCCGTCCTCAAGGCAAAAGGTGGCTACTTTGAAGAATCTCAAATATAAAATATATTTGATTTGTTTAACACTTTATTGGTTACTACATGATTCCATATGTGTTATTTCATAGTTTTGATGTGTTCACTACTATTCTATAATGTAGAAAATAGTAAATGTGACAGTGACTAAGTTCAGGACAGGGTTCTGGGTGGAGGCCGGCTAGTGATGGCTATTTAACAGTCTGATGGCCTTGAGATAGCCTGTTTTTCAGTCTCTAGGTCCCAGCTTTGATGCACCTATACTGACCTCGCCTTCTGGAAGATAGCAGGGTGAACAGGCCGTGGCTCGGGTGGTTGATGTCCTTGATGATCTTTGGCCTTCCTGTGACCTTGGGTGCTGTAGGTGTCCTGGAGTGCAGGCAGTGATGTGTTGGGCAGACTGCACCACCCTCTTGGAGAGCCCTGAGGTTGCGGGCAGTGCAGTTGCCATACTAGGCGGTGATACAGCCATACAGGATGCTATCAATGGTGCATCTGTAAAAGTTTATGAGGGTCTTAGGGGCCTCCAGAGGATGAAGAGGCGCTGTTGCACCTTCGTCACCACACTGTCTGTGAGACAAAGTGGAGTCGCAATTCAGCGGCTCAGACATGAAACGTATGTGGCAGGGACTCCAGACAATCACGGATTACAAAGGGAAAACCAGCTACGTCGCGGACACTGATGTCTTGCTCCCAGACAAGCTAAACACCTTCTTCGCCTACTTTGAGGATAACACAGTGCCAACGACGCGGCCCACTCCCGAGGACTTTTGGCTCTCGTTCTCTGTGGCCGACGTGAGTAAGACATTTAAGCGTGTTGTCGTGAAAATTCTTACACAGGGACACTCTTTGTTTATTTGTCAGCGTGCTGGAGAGGTTCCAACCAACTCAATGCACCATAGTACAATCAGAAGCTCTCCCTGGGCAAAACCAGCAGTTGTCTTATATATGGCTTTACACAGACAAGTTATATTTGCATGATTTAGAATAATTAATTTACCAATACCGTTTTTTTTCATTCATGTGACTGACCAATACCGTTTCATAACATGTGACAGACCAACACCTCACGAAGCTTCTCCTGTAAGCTGAGACCTTGAAACTGAGATGTCTTTTGTTTGTTCTCAAAACAAGGTCTGGGCATTCTGCCAAATTGCAGCTACTGAGAAGGATTTGTTCAGTCAACCACTTGCATGAACACAGAAATTGGTTTATAGAACAGTACAAACATTAAAATATCTCTTACATTCCATCCTCTTTTCACTTGTGTGATACTCATTACATTTTAATGTAAGCATTTAGATTTTAGCTTATATATCAAAATATTATATACTATTAAAGTAAGGGAAATCAACACAGAAAAAAACATTTCAAACCCTTCATTCTGGGTTGTACAATCCACATAGTATGGTAATACTTTAATCATAATAAAGGTTATACTTTATTAATGGGAGTGAGCATCAAAAATGCACACACATACACAAAGGATATGTAGATTCAGAGGTGAATAAATCTCTCAATCTTAACCATTATTTCCATATTTCTTACCACAATCGGGTTGCAATGACCTATGTTTTCACTAACTGTGTCAGAGACTCAACCGCATATTTTCACCATGTTTCTACCGCATAGGTAGCTATCACAAAACCGACCAAATAGAGATATAATTAGTCACTAACCAAGAAACAACTTCATCAGATGACAGTCTTATAACATGTTACACAATACATTTATGTTTTGTTCGAAAAATGTGCATATTTGAGGTATAAATCATAGTTTTACATTGCAGCTACAATCACAAATAGCACCGAAGCAGCCAGAATAATTACAGAGAGCAACGTGAAATACCTAAATACTCATCATAAAACATTTATGGAAAATACATGGTGTACAGCAAATGAAAAGATTAAAACATCTTGTGAATCCAGCCAATATTTCAGATTTTTTAAGTGTTTTACAGCGAAAACACAATATAGCATTATATTAGCTTACCACAATAGCCAAACACACAAATGCATTTATCAGCAGCAAAAGGTAGCGATCGCAAAAAAACAGCAAAAGATATAAAATTAATCACTAACCTTGACCAACTTCATCAGATGACAGTCCTATAACATCAGGTTATACAATACACTTATGTTTTGTTTGAAAATGTGCATATTTTGAGCTGCAAACCGTGGTTATACATTGTGAATATGTAGCATCGATTGTCCAAAATATCTCCCGAGATTCTGGTGAATCTGACCAAAGAACTCATCATAACTTTACTAAAAAATACAGTTGGACAGCAAATGAAAGATACACTAGTTCTTTAATGCAACCGCCGTGTTAGTTTTAAAAATAACTTTTTTTTAAATAACAGCTTACGTTATAGCGAGACAGCGCCCGCAAAAAGGGCGAAAATAGGACTCTACATTTTCCACAGAAATACGAAATAACATCATAAATGGTTCTTACTTTTGCTGCTTCCATCAGAATCTTGTACAAGGAGTCCTAGGTCCAGAATAAATCGTTGTTTGGTTTTAGAATGTCCTTCTCTCCTGTCGAATTAGCAACCTTAGCCATGTGGCGCGAACATGTCCATCCTCTCGACGCATAGAACGGAAAACTCCAAAAGACCCATTAAACGTTAAATAAACTGATGAAACTCGGTTGAAAAAAAACGACTTTATGATTGTTTCTAATATGTATCAAATAAAAACAAAGCCGGAGATATAGCCGTGTATACCGAACGCTTATCAGGAGACAATAGGAAGGTCCTCCGCGCCTAGGAGAGAAAGGAAATTGTGGACACGTCATTCCAAGAGCTCTTGTTCGACCTCAGATCAAGCTAGACACCCCATTCCACCTTCCACTGCCTGTTGACATCTAGTGGAAGGCGTATACAGTGCATGCAAATCCATAAATATAAAGCAATTCAATAGGCAGGCCCTGGAACAGAGCATCGTTTTCAGATTTTTCACTTCCTATCTGGAAGTTTGCTGCCAATGAGTTCTGTTTCACTCAACGATATAATTCAAACAGTTTTAGAAACTTGAGAGTGTTTCCTATCCAATAGTAATAATAATATGCATATTGTACGATCTAGAATAGAGTACGAGGCCGTTTAAATTGGGCGCGATTTTTTCCCAAAGTGAAAATAGCCCCTCCTACACACTAACAGGTTAATAACATTTCACAAGGAGGAGAAAGAGAACACATGTTATAACAGTTTCACACCAACCTTGCTAAGAATGAGATTGGGGCAAGGTTAGCCCAAGGTACAATCTAGTGTCTCTCCTCACATTTTTAGGGCACAGCTCGGACTCTAGAAGCCGTGCCTTTTCAAATCATAATTATAATTATTGATATATTATCCAACCCAAAATTTAGAATGACAGTCCTTAGTGCTTCACGTTGGCTCTATCACTTTAATTTAAGACCCTCACTTTTCTCATCCCTTGTGGTAATGACATATTGGTATTTCAATGCATTCTTAGTCTAAATTACTATACATTATGCAGTGTGCAGATCTCCACAATCAACCAGATACCCCAAATAAACAATTTTGGACAAGCCTAAATCAATTATGGCACGGTTGACCACCCCCCTCGGTCCCCGGCACTCATCCTTCCTGGTGTTTCTTCATGTTTTTCTTCAGATAGTGTTTCAGTTTGTTCTTTTAAATGGCACATGTTCAAAGTGGATGGCCTTTGATAATGTCTCTCACCTTTCCTTTACAGTCATTATGTCTTTGTCCATTTTCCTACCAGTACTCCAGCAGCATGAGAGCAGTTTGGACTGGATCTCTCTCCATGCTCACTCCACAGGCACCCATGTGTACTCCTGAGAGAAAAAAACATGAGAGAAAAGGCAGTTGAACGCTTCGACTGCTGTGTACAGGTTGCTGCCTAAGACTCAGGTCTCACGGTAGAAGTGGTGAAGGATACTGAACACCATTTTCAGACGGTTAGAGGGGGTGTTGAGGTTCACACTGTTCATCAGCCAAATTATCTTCCATGCATCTAGATACCATCTGTGGTCACCTCGCAATAACCTTGAGAGAGGACAGACCAGACAGTTTAGTTAGGACATTTGTAATTCAGGAAATCTAGAATAACAACACACAGTTGAACCCCCCCCCCCCCCTCAAATTGGCTCCCCTGACATCTTGGCGATCTCACTGCGGCGTTACAGGTCAGGGAGTCAGAGGGCTAATCCTTAGGAAGAAATCACAACCATCGAGCAGGCCCAATCTAATGAGATGTGTTATTGAAGCAGAAAAAAAAAAATATATATATATATATAATAAATCTAATCAAATTATCTCTTGACAACTCCATAAGGAAATACTTGTATCCAATAAGGTAATGGTAAAATAGACTAGAGACAGGTCATTCTCTATCTGTCCTTCTCGTGGTCTGAATCACACATTGGACTATTGATAAATTATAAACTTTTTAATTATTTGTTTTTAGATCGTTTTTTATGGGCTATGTATTTTGTCTTCCTAGTAAGGGTGATCAGGAAGTCAGAACAGAGGTCAGAGGTCAGTCAGCCCTATTAAGTGAGTGTTTGTTTTCCTGGAGCTCAGACATAATTTCAAGATATTTCAAAATGTGTATCAGGTTTACATGAGGTTTTTCAGTACATGTCTTCTAATCAACAGAATTTACATATGTGTAACGTGTGTGCTGAGAGTCGGGAAGCAAGTTCAGGGACTGAGTGTTTTAATAAATAAATGAACTAAATACAAAACAAGAAACACAAACAACGCACAGACATGACACTGGAACAGAAACAATGATGCCTAGGGAAGGAACCAAAGGGAGTGACATGCATGTATATAGGGCAGGTAATCAAGGAGGTGATGGAGTCCAGGTGAGTGTCATAATGCGCTGATGCGCGTAACGATGGTGACAGGTGTGCTCCATAACGAACGGCCTGGTGACCTAGAGGCCGGAGAGGGCGCACACGTGACAATATGTGCCACCAAAACTCTGACAATATAAACTTTCATTTGTGTACATCCTCATTTCTAACCCGTGAAAAACTCACTAAAAACAAATAAAAGACCCCACACTTCTAAATCAAACAGAGTATTAACCACTAAACCAACTCAATGCACCATAGTACACATGTCAATCAGGAGCTCTGCCTGGGCAGACCCAGCAGTTGTCTTATATAGGCCCAGAGGGCATCCCTAGCCACATCCTCAGAGCATGCGCAAACCATCTGGCTGGAGTGTTTACGGACATATTCAATCTCTCCCTATCCCAGTCTGCTGTCCTCACTTGCTTCAAGATGTCCACCATTGTTCCTGTACCCAAGAAAGCAAAGGTAGCTGAACTAAATGACTATCACCCCGTTTCATTCACTTCTGTCATCATAAAGTGTTTTGAAAGGCTAGTTAAGGATCATAATCACCTCCACCTTACCTGACACCCTAGACCCACTTCAAATGTGCATACCGCCCCAATATGCAATCACCATCTCACTGCACACTGCCCTATCTGGACAATGTTATCATTATGTTAAAGGCCCTATATGTAGAATTTAGCTCCACCATTTCCTGGATTAAAGAATTATAAAATGTCCACCTAATAATAGTTTATGTGACACAACAAGCAATGTATATTGTAGCGAAAATCATCTAAAATGCCATAAAATATATTTTCAATAACCAAAATTGTCAGCTGTTGAAGAAAATGAAAATAAAAACAAAACTTAAATATTGGTTTCTTTATCCTGTAAGCAGTCTATGGACAAGGTAAGACAGCAATCGATAATTTGGTTTTGTTTACCTGGCCACTGTTTCAAATGCAAACTTTTTAGCATTTGTGGAACAAATCCAATGCAAGACAATGGTACCTATAATCACATTTTTGCGCTTCATGTCCAAATCACACTAAAGTATGTAAAAATGGATAGTGTAACTCAATGAAGTTACTAATAGTGCAAAAATGCTAAGGACAATTTTATTTTGGTGAATTGTCCCTTTAAGAATAGAAATAGCGCACATAGAAAGTATCTACAGCTTATCAGACTTGCTTTCAATGAGAACGACAGATCTAACTCATAATTCTGTCTGATATCTGTGGGGTCGTACACAACACTACATAATGGACCATATTTTGAAAAATAAATAAAGTGTTTGTTTGGAATTACAATGGAGTGATTCATTTACAAAGAATCACAAAGTCGAAGCTTGAAACAAGCTTCGACTTGCCTGTGATGGAGTGAGACAGTTGAACTAAGATGATATTATATGGCATTTATAAGTTATTCGTCAAGAATCAATGGCTATCATTAATTTAGAAGTCCAAAAAAAGATATGTACCAATCCCCTTTAAGAAATCAAGCTATTGGTTCTGCTTCATGGCAAATGCCTCACCAAGTTCAGGCTGACTCATATTGTTTGTTGGTTTGTTTGCAAATCACTCTCACACCCTTGATAAACCACAGTCCAATTGCTAATTGCATATTGACAATTATGCATGTGAGAACATTTGTGGTTAGAGTGAAATACATGTTTAGGGTACTTCCTCTTTGTTTGGAATTGAGTCTCCATTTTTCAAACAACATAATCTGCTAGACAAAGGTAAATGATCTTGTTAGCTATTGGTGGCATGGGTTAGTTTAACAAAACCAATGTACCGATTAAGGAAAGGTAAGGAAACAAATGTATTGAAAATGAAATGCAGAAATATCTCATTTACATAAGTTTTTACACCCCTAGGATTTTGCCTGTGCTTAGCTCCATTCAGTTTATTCTTTATCCTGAAAAACTCCCCAGTCCTTAACGATTACAAGAATACCCATAACATGATGCAGCCACAACTATAATTGAAAATATAGAGTGGTACTGAGTAATGGGTTGTATTGAATTTGACCCAAATAACAGTTTGTATTCAGGAAAAAAGTCTTTTTTTCAGTAATATTTTAGTGCCTTATTGCACTCTGTCAATTAGGTTAGTATTGTGGAGTAACCACAATGTTGTTGATCCATCTTCAGTTTTCTATTATCACAGCCATTAAACTCTGTTTTAAAGTCACCATTGGCCTAATGGGGAAAGCCCTGAGTGGTTTCCTTCCTCTCCGGCAACTGCGTTAGGAAGGACGACTATATCCTTGTCGTGACTGGGTGTATTGATACACCATTCAAAGTTTAATATCTTCACCATGCTCAAATGGATATTCAACGTCTTCTTTTTAAATGTTTACTGTGCGCTTCTTTTCGAGGCATTGGAAAACCTCCCATGTCTTTGTGGTTGAAATCTGTGTTTGAAATTCACTGCTCGACTGAAGGACCGTACAGATATTTGTATGTGTGGGGTACAGAGATGACGTTGTCATGCACACAGAGTCCATGCAACGTATTATGTGACTTGTTAAGCACATTTTATTTTTGAGCTTATTTAGGCTTGCCGTAACCAAGGGGTTGAACACTTATTGACTCAAGACATTTCAGCTTTTCATTTGTAATTTGTAAGAATTCCCCCTTGACATTATCGGGTATTGTGTGTACGCCAGTGACAAAACATCTACTTTTAATCTGCAAAAAAAATGGGTACCCTTCCCCAGATCCTTGCCTTGACACAATCCTGTCTTGGAGCTCAACGAACAATTCCTTCGACCTCATGACTTGGTTTTTGCTCTGACATGCACTGTCAACTGTGGGACATTTTTTATTTTATTTGTATCCCTTTTTCCTTCCCAATTTCGTGGTATCCAGTTGGTAGTTACAGTCTTGTCTCGTCGCTGCAACTGCAACCGAAACACAACCCAACCAAGCCGCACTGCTTCTTGACACAATGCCCACTTAACCCAGAAGCCAGCCGCAATGTGTCGGAGGAAACACCGTACACCTGGCGACAGTGTCAGCGTGCACTGTGCCCGGCCCGCCGCACGAGTCACTAGTGCGCAATAGGACAAGGACATCCCTGCTTAGACCACTGCACCACTCAGGAGGCCCCCAACTGTGGGACCTTATATAGACAGGTGTGTGCCTTTCCAAATCATGTCCAATCAATTGTATTTAAGACAGGTGGACTCCAATCAAGTTGTAGAAACATGAGCATGATCAATGGAAACAGGATGCACCTGAGGATGCGCTCGAGCTCAATTTCGAGTCTCATAGCAAAGGGTTTGAATACTTCTGTAAAGCTAGAAAATGACCTGTCGTGTGACCTGTTAGGAGGAAGTTGGTCGTTGTTGCCTCATGTAGAGTTCAGAGTGCTCTGTTTCAGTTGTCTGCCAACAATCTTCATCCATCCTTTACGTTGTATGCCATAGGAAGCTTTGTCAGTGAGTATTTTCATTCCTTTTGCATATATCTTTCGTTTCAGAGCATTACTTGTGAAATGTGGATGTGTATGTTTACTTTGTGGACTAGATGGACAGCACTAGCTTAATTGCTACAGTATGTTAGCCTAGCTGTTGCTTATTGTCAGTGTGAGCAAAATATCAGGTTACATTCATATCTAGTTTGTATTTTAGGACAGATTACATTGTCTTATGCAGACAATATTGCCTTTGTTTCAGTTTCACACAATTTCAACTCAATGAATCTTGTGAACATGGAGATCATGCTTTTGGGGATTATTTTTGTGAAGGAGTTTCTTGTTGTCAAAATATGCACACTAACGCATATGGAGGACAGTACAACAACATACCTGGATGCTGTAAAAAGTGTTACCAAAATGCTAATAAGCTGTTACGTTCCCCAGCAAGAAACCCAAAATTGTCCTCCAAACAGAAGGGGGAACTAACAAATAGTCACTAAAACAAAACAGGTGGTGTTCTAGGAGGGGTTTTGAAAGACACTCATGGGGATGTCCACTGAAATTTGACTAGCAACAACAACTGGGCCCTAAAAGACACCCAGAATGAGCACACACTAAAGTTGCCCAAGGTGCAAACAAAACAAAACCCACACCAAACTTAAAGACAGGAGGCAAACCAAAACAAAAAAAGGGAAGATCAGAAAGTTTCTTACAAATCAAAATAGGGAGTGCCAACTAATCTCCAATAGGGCAAAACATGCAGTCAAAACAAAATGTGTGCCAGGACTACAGTCTGGCTAAACAAAACCCACCCTTGAAAGACAATCAGCAACCGAGTTGTCCCTACCAAGGACATGTCTGATTTCAAAGGGAAATTCCGGCAATATGAGACTCCAGCGAAAGAGTCAGCAATTATTGGAGCTCGTCTTTTGCAGGAAAACGAGAGGGTTGTGATCGATATAGACCACCAGAGGGGTAGAGACCGATGCATGAACCTCCGTGCTGAAGAGCCAGTACCAAAGCGAGCATTTCCTTCTCGATAGTCAAGTACAGTTGTTTTATATGGCCAATTACTTTGAAAAGTACCCCACAGGTTGCTCAACATCTTCTGCAGAGACCAAAAGGGTCTTTGTCGTCTCAAAAGCTTCCTTTCAACATCCTGTTTCAGACAAGGACAAAATGAGTTACGCAAAATACGGACATATGTCTTGTTGACCTACCATACTACTGTCGTGAGTCAACCTCAGTATCTCTTGTCGAAGTGTAACTGGAACGACAATTTGAGATACTGGGCCAATCGTCTTGCCCAGAAGTGGCACGTGAACGCCAAGAGGGAACTAACAAACAGTTACTAACAACCAAAACAAAACAGGTGGGGTTCTGAAAAACACTGAAAGATGCCTAGCAATAACACCCACCATAAGCGCCCACAAAATTTGCCCAAGAAGAGGCAAACTAAATAAAACCCATATAAAACTTAAAGGCAGGAAGCAAAGCAACAAGTGGAACAAAACAAAAACAAGGAAGATCAGATAAAGGATCTTTTATTTTTTTAATTAAAAATAGGGAGCGCCAACTAAAAGGTGTTAACCCTCCACATTTCCCAAGCCCACTGGGTCAGCCGCTCTTAAATATTACCTGTGCCAGCACAGGTGATACACTTTGACTAACGAGATGACAAGCCAGCACAGGTGTAACACACACTGACTAACGAGGTGACACCAATTGGTGCGTCCAACCTCGAAATAGAAATAGAAAAACCAAAGCCTGTAACATAAGCCTTGTCATGTTTTCCCCCAGAATTGATCATTATAATGATTAGACTTATCATTATTAGCATCAGTGTAATTATCCCCTTGATCCACATTATCATGGATAAGTTACTTCCAAATGAAATACACAAAAAACAATATGCATCGCCATAATGCAACAGCGACTCTCCTAAACTTCCTTCACCTCTCTATCTCTTGGTGGTTTGTACTTCAACGACAGCCCCGTCCAGCCCTTTATCCCTACAGTAGCTACCTATTAGTGATCGGATGTTTGGCTCTGGTCCTGATGTTACTGGTTATGATTGCCTTCCTGCAGAGGACCAAAACTGAGGAGCAAAACTGCTGCTTCATGTTCTGGATGGGGGTGTGTGTGATCGTTCTGATCTGCTGGATCACAACTGGTGTGTGAGATCCCTAATTCAGACACACGTGGACCTTTTTGAACTACTTTTTAAATGTACATTTTTGTTAAAGATAAATCACAGATTTGCATGTGATTGGAAATATCAACAAGGAAGGAAGCATTTGTAATGTGACGGAAAAGGGCCATGTCTTTCTCCTACTTGTGTCATAACATTCACAACATGTATCTCATTATACATTTATTTTAATTCCAAACACTTTGACTACTACATTCCTGTGATAATTGGCTAAAAGGACTATTCAGCTTTTTTTTCTTCATTTTTTTTCATGGAAATTCACTACAAAGCTCAATTAATTTCTCAAAACAAGCTATAACCAAACCATCACCAACGGGAGCTACAACCAGACAATCAACAACCCAAACGACTTAAACAAAACTCTATACCTGTTTGCTGTGGATTGTGGATTGTGGTGATTGCACTGACACTGGTTGCCCTCAAGAAGAAACTAGGCACTGTACAGAACAACATAGAACACACATAATGGTTCTTCATTCAGTTGGACCAGTCAGCAAATGATGTTCAGCAAATATTATCCTTCGCATTGCTGCACACCACAGTAGTCTCCATCTGCTTTTGTGTCTACTGCTCTGCCTATCCGGGGATAGCAGGAAACTCTGCTCCCTACCTGTACAGGGATAGTTCTGCACTTGTAATCCTTGGGTGGGCCACCTAAGCATTTCTCAGGCCGGGATGGAAAAACACTTTCACTGTAAACTTAAACAACCTAAACTAGATATAGGATAGTACAAAACATAATGGACCTATATGTTTAAATAAATAATCTTTGAGGACTAACAATTACCAAAATAAAAGATAGACAGGGCGAATTGAAAATTCCCAAAAACAATGAATTTAGCAGTATTGGTTTTGATATTTATATATGTTGGAGCAAAAGAGCACAGCATTAACCATGGCAAAATGTATATAATTGCAAGAAATTTGCTTTAAAACTTCAACATTTTCTCTCAGCTCCATGTCAAAATGTGTAGAATTGCAGGAAATTAGCTTTAAAATTCTAAAATGTCTCTACACCGACAACATGGGGGCCTCTATGTTCTCAGAAATCCTGCCACCTAAACCCATTTTTTTATCCAGAAAAAAACCTGTTATAATTTGGCAAGCCGAGTTTGATTAGCTGAGCACCTTCCTAATGTTGGGACCACCTCAAGGAGCAGATCCTAAACGACAATACTAAATTATCATTCACATGTTATGTTCAATGAAATGTGATGAGAACATCTATTCGGTTGACATGACAGAACCTTATTTTGGGTTATGACAGGGTAAGACATTAAGCTCGCGGTGCATTATAAGTTATTCTTCAAGAATAAATGGGTTAGCTGTAGATCACGAGATGAAATTAACATTGAATAGCAGAAAATCTTCCAGATTGTTCCAGAAAATGCCAATACAGTCACTACCTTAAAAAGGCCAACAAGTTAGTTTTAATTACACTCATATAGCAGTTAATACTAACTGAAATCCATGAGTGTAACAGGAATTTCCAGGTGAACCAAAAAGGAGAGCAGTCTTTGATAAAGGCAATCAAATCAACCTGCTTTACAAGTTTTTTTTGCAAACAGAGAGAATATCATTCAGCACAGAAGCAGAGAAAATATGTCTAATTCGTCTTCTCTATATCAGACCCTTATATTCTAATCACACAGCGCCAAATGTTCTGTAAACACTGGCCTGAGAGGCGTGTAGGGTGTAAAAACAAAAGACAGTGATGTCATTACCTGGAAGAGCGAGGAACGCAAACATTTTGCTACACCCACAATAACATCTGCTAAATATGTGTATGTGACCAATAAAATTGTATTTTCAATCATTTGATTTGATCGCAGGTACAATACAACAGTAGTGTGTGCTTTGCCCAGTCTGGCGACAGCCAAATCGACAGGTAGTTAATCTTTACATTCAAGTCTAGAGACCTGCTCTCACTCTTTTACCTAGTAACCTCATTGGATATGATTGCGCCTTTCCACCTTCCAATCAACATCGTCCGGTTCGGTTGCTCTACTATTACCTTTCCGCATTAGTATTTTAATTAAACAAGTACAAGATTGCAGCAGACAACCCAGTCAGTCGGTAGCGTTCTTTTGGTCCGTCTTCGCTATAAGGATTCTGTGGCTAAATCAGGTAACAGAGGACTACACATGGTACATTACAAGTTGATTTCAAGAAATATAAATGGAAAGTTAAAGTACAAAAGTAATTGCTCAGCCATTTCCTGGTTGTATGGATTATTAGCAGTTTGCGTGGTTTCAGTTTATGTCACAAAACTAGTGTAGAGAATCATTGTACAATTTAAACGGCTGTGAAATATCTGTTCAATAACCAAAAATGATGTATAGAGTAACTGTATGTATAGCCTCTTTAAAGGGAAAATGTCACCCAAATTACAAACAAACCACTATCTCCAAATGTTAACTTTTTATTATTTGTGTGTGCCCAAAATGCAATGTAAATCAGTATCCCACATATTAGTATGTTTCGTGTCCAAATTATACCAACATTTCTAAAATGGATTGTGTTGCTCAATAATGTTAATTGTTAGATGATTTCAACATGAAACATGAAGGGTTGGGCTCAAATTGACCCTATCTGCCTATCCTACCCAATGATAATTTATAGTGCATTTGGAAAGTATTCAGACCCCTTAACTTCTTTCCACATACATTACAGCCTTATTCTAAAATGCATTAAATACAAAAAAATACGAATCAATCTACACACAATACCCCATAATGATAAAGCAAAAACAGGTTTTAGAAATGTTTACTAATTTATAAAAAATAAAAAGCAGAAATACCTAATTTACATAAGTATTCAGACCCTATGAGATTCGAAATTGAGCTCAGGTGCATCCTGTTTCCATTGACCATCCTTGATGTTTCTACAACTTGATTGGAGTCTACCAATGGTAAATTAAATTTTTTGGACATGATTTGGAAAGGCACACAGCTGTCTATATAAGGTCGCAGAGCTGACAGTGCATGTCAGAGCAAAAACCAAGCCATCAGGTCGAAGGAATTGTCCGTAGAGTTCCGAGACAGGATTCTGTCAGAGGCACAGATCTGGAGAAGGGTACCAAAACATTTATGCAGCATTGAAGGTCCCCAAGAACACAGCGGCCTCCATCATTCTTAAATGGAAGAAGTTTGGAACCACCAACACTCTTCCTAGAGCTGGCCGCCCGGCCAAACTGAACAATCGGAGGAGAAGGGCCTTGGTTAGGGAAGGGACCTAGAACCCGATGGTCACTGACTGAGCTCCAGAGTTCTTCTGTGGAGATGGGAGAACCTTCCAGAAGGACAACCATCTCTGCAGCGCTCCACCAACCAGGCCATTACATTTTACATTTTAGTCATTTAGCAGACGCTCTTATCCAGAGCGAATACATTTTATTACATTTTACATACTGAGACAAGGATATCCCTACCGGCCAAACCCTCCCTAACCCGGACGACGCTATGCCAATTGTGCGTCGCCCCACGGACCTCCCGGTTGCGGCCGGCTGCGACAGAGCCTGGGCGTGAACCCAGAGACTCTGGTGGCGCAGCTAGCACTGCGATGCAGTGCCCTAGACCACTGCGCCACCCGGGAGATCCAGGTGGCTCCACTCCATTATGATAGAGTGGCCAGATGGAAGCCACTCCTCAGTAAAAGGCACATGACAGCCCACTTGGATTATGACAAAAGGCACAAAAAGACTCTCAGACCATGAGAAACAAGATTGTCTGGTCTGATGAAACCAAGATTTAACTCTTTGGCCTGAATGGCAAGAGTCGCGTCTTGAGGAAACCTGGCACCATCCCTACGGTGAAGCATGGCGGTGGCAGAATCATGCTGTGGGGCTGTTTTTCAGCGGCAGGGACTGGGAGAATAGTCAGGATCGAGGAAAGTGAGAGATTCTTGATGAAAACCTGCTCCAGAGTAGAGGTCGACCGATTAATCGGAAATGGCCGATTAATTAGGGCCCATTCCAAGTTTTCATAACAATCGGAAATCGGTATTTTTGGACACCGAATACACCTTTTATTTATCCTTTATTTAACTAGGCAAGTCAGTTAAGAACACATTGTGTTCTGTGGGTGGGTTAACTGCCTTGTTCAGGGGCAGAACGACAGATGTTTACATTGTCAGCTCGGGGATTCAATCTTGCAACCTTACGGTTAACTAGTCCAACGCTCTAACCACCTGATTACATTGCACTCCACGAGGAGCCTGCCTGTTACGCGAATGCAGTAAGAAGCCAAGGTAAGTTGCTAGCTAGCATTAAACTTATCTTATAAAAACAATTAATCAATCATAATCACTAGTTAACTACACGTGGTTGATGATATTACTAGTTTATCTAGCGTGTCATGCGTTGCATATAATCAATGCGGTGCGTAGGACTGTCTTGCTCCAATGTGTACCTAACCATAAACATCAATGCCTTTCTTAAAATCTATACACAAGTATATATTTTTAAACCTGCATATTTAGTTAATATTGCCTGCTAACCTGGCTCGTTTCAAACTCTGTGAAGACTATTTCTTCCTAACAAAGACAGCCAACTTCGCCAAACGGGGGATGATTTAACAAAAGCGCATTTGCGAAAAAAGCAATCGTTGCACGAATGTACCTAACCATAAACATCAATGCCTTCTTAAAATCAATACAAAGAAGTATATATTTTTAAACCTGCATATTTTGCTAAAAGAA
Organism: Salvelinus sp. IW2-2015; assembly: GCF_002910315.2. Classification (NCBI taxonomy): domain Eukaryota; kingdom Metazoa; phylum Chordata; class Actinopteri; order Salmoniformes; family Salmonidae; genus Salvelinus; species Salvelinus sp. IW2-2015. The sequence goes on from NC_036876.1 coordinate 10,498,580, forward strand.
ATCCAGGTTTGCAGGCAATATTAACCAGGTGAAATTGTGTCACTTCTCAGTGCGTTCATTGCACGCAGAGTTAATGTATATGCAACAGTTTGGGCCGCCTAATTTGCCAGAATTTTACGTAATTATGACATAACATTGAAGGTTGTGCAATGTAACAGGAATATTTAGACTTATGGATGCCACCCGTTAGATAAAATACGGAACGGTTCCGTATTTCACTGAAAGAATAAAGGTCTTGTTTTCGAGATGATAGTTTCCGTATTCGACCATATTAATGCCCAGGTAGGGGCGAGGATAGGGACAGAAGCTATACTGTTACACTGGCAATATGTATATGAAACACAAATCGTATAGAGAGAAATTGTCCTATAATAACTACAACCTAAAACTTCTTACCTGGGAATATTGAAGACTCATGTTAAAAGGAACCACCAGCTTTCATATGTTCTCATGTTCTGAGCAAGGAACTTAAACGTTAGCTTTTTTACATTGCAGATATTGCACTTTTATTTTCTTCTCCAACACTTTGTTTTTGCATTATTTGAACCAAATTGAACATGTTTAATTTTATTTGACGCTAAATTGATTTTATTGATGTATTATATTAAGTTTAAAAAAGTGTTCATTCAGTATTGTTGTAATTGTCATTATTACAAATAAATGTAAAAAAATTATAATAATAAAACGGCCGATTAATCGGTATCGGGTTTTTGGTCCTCCAATAATCGGTATCGGCTTTTTTGGTCCTCCAATAATCGGTATCGGTGTTGAAAAATCATAATCGGTCGACTCCAGAGTACTCAGGACCTCAGACTGGTGTGAAGGTTCACCTTCCAACAGGACAACGACCCTAAGCACACAGCAATGAACGCAGGAGTGGCTTCTGGACAATTCTCTGAATGTCCTTGAGTGGCCCAGCCAGACCCCGGACTTGAACCTGATCTAACATCTCTGGAGAGACCTGAAAAAAGCTGCGCAGCGACGCTTCCCATCCAACCTGACAGACCTTGAGATGATCTAAAAAGTAGAATGGGAGAAACTCCCCACATACAGGTGTGTCAAGCTTGTAGCCTCACACCCAAGAAGACACGAGGCTGTAATCGCTGCCAAAGGTGCTTCAACAAAGTACTGAGTAAAGGGTTTGAATACTAATATAAATGTATGTTTTGAATATATATATATACATACATATGCAAAAAAATCTAAAAACCTGTTTTTGCGTTGTCATTATGGGGTATTGTATGTAGATTGATGAGGGGGAGGGGGAAACAATTTAATCCATTTCAGAATAAGTTTGTAATGTACCAAAATGTAGAAAAAGTAAAGGGGCCTGAATACTTTCCGAATACACTGTTGGTCAAGCTTTGTTTGTTTTGCAAATTGCACATTGAAAGACAGAGGGTAACAAAGTCTAACCAAACTTGGTTTGTTAATGATTGTTTGTTTATTTGCATGTGAACGAGTGTGCTTACGCTGGAAATAGAATGCATGGGAGTGATTGAGAGAAAAGCAGTGGCCACGAGAATATACAGTTGAAGTCGGAAGTTTACATACAGTTAGGATGGAGTCATTAAAACTCATTTTTCAACCACTTCACACATTTCTTGTTAACAAACTGTAGTTTTGGTAAGTCGGTTAGGACATCTACTTTCTGCATGACACAAGTATTTTTTCCAACAATTGTTAACAGACAGATTATTTCACTTATAATTCACTGTATCACAATTCCAGTGGGTCAGAAGTTTACATTTTTTTGCGTCCAAGATGGCTTAGCAGTTCAGACGTCATTTCTGTTTCGTATTGTCGTGTCCTGTATATATATATATTTACACCTTTCTTCGCATATCTTTTATATATTTTATTATCCAAGAACTCAACTACAAAAGCTTCCCTGCAAAAGCTTTCCTGCAACCCGCTTCACCAATTACAAAAAAGTATTATTTACCTCAAATCTGAAAAACCACCGTGGAAGCTAGCCAGGGGCTAAATTCAGAAGCTAGCCAGAAAGCTAACCAGAAGCTATCCGATAGCTAGCCAGAAGCTAATCTGTAGCTGCCCAGAAATTAGCCGGTCTGCTGGCTAGCGTTGGTGTTTCAGCTGCCCACGTTTTGTGGTCATCAGCTATTCCTTTAGCTCGATAATCTACCGGCACTTTTGTGCAACGCGACTCGGACCGGAGCATTCCGGGACTTTTTTTTCTCTCAGTTTCCCCGGATTTCAGCCGCAGGCTCTGGACATTTGCAGCTAGCTAGCTGCAAACCGTGTGACTACTGGCTTACGTCGATCCCGGAGCAAACTCAAATCATTCCGGAGCTAGCCAGCTGAGGAGTTCCATCAGCCATTCCTGGGCTACAGCCACCTATCCGGACCCGTTTTTTTGTTGTTTTGTTGTTGCTGCAGATACGGAGCCCCACCGGGCCTTCACGACTGACTGCCGACGTTATCTGCCCGAGGGAGTTATCCAACTGGCACCTCCGTCCCGACGTTACCTGAACGCTCATCTGGGGCCCGCTAACCGTTAGCTGTCTTATCGGCTGCTATCTGAATAAGTATATCGGACAATTATTATTATTATTATTTTTTTATTTTTTTTCTTGGGTCACTAATCTATTTTGCCAATTTGGATTGATCCCCTCTACCACACGGAACCCCACTAACCTACCGACGGAAACGCACGAGGTATCTACAAACAGACTTCCATACTATGCTATCTTGCTACCGATAGCCATCTACCCGGCCAGCTGTCTGGATCGCCGTGACCCCAACCAACCTCTACTCACTGACCCTTATTGATCACTCGATTAAGCATGCCTCTCCTTAATGTAAATATGCCTTGTCCATTGCTGTTCTGGTTAGTGTTATTGGCTTATTTCACTGTAGGGCCTCTAGCCCTGACCACTATACCATATCCAACCTCACAGTTCCACCACCCACATATGCGATGACATCACCTGGTTTCAATGATGTTTCTAGAGACAATATCTCTCTCATCATCACTCAATACCTAGGTTTACCTCCACTGTATTCACATCCTACCATACCTTTGTTCTGTACATTATTCCTTTAAGCTATTTTATCGCCCCCAGAAACTTCCTTTTACTCTCTGCTCTAGAAGTTCTAGACGACCAATTCTCATAGCTTTTAGCCGTACCCTTATCCTACTCTCCCTCTGTTCCTCTGGTGATGTAGAGTGAATCCAGGCCCTGCAGTACCTAGCTCCACTCCTATTCCCCAGGCGCTCTCTTTTGATGACTTCTGTACCGTAATAGCCTTGGCTTCATGCATGTTAACATTAGAAGCCTCCTCCCTAAGTTTGTTTTGTTCACTGCTTTAGCACACTCTGCCAACCCGGATGTTTTAGCCGTGTCTGAATCTGGCTTAGAAAGACCACCAAAAATTCTGACATTTTCATCCCCAACTACAGATTTTCAGACAAGATAGAACGGCCCAAAGGGGGCGGTGTTGCAATCTATTGCAAAGATTGCCTGCAGAGTTCTATCCAGGTCTGTTCCCAAACAATTTGAACTTCTACTTTTAAAATCCACCTCTCTAAAAACAAGTCTCTCACCGTTGCCGCCTGCTATAGACCACCCTCTCCCCAGCTGTGCTCTGGACACTATATGTGAACTGATTGCCCCCCATCTATCTTCAGAGCTCGTGCTGCTAGGCAACCTAAATTTTAACATGCTTAACACCCCAGCCACCCTAACATCTAAGCTTGATGCCCTCAATCTCACACAAATTATCAATGAACCTACCAGGTACCACCCAATTCCGTAACACGGGTACCCTCATAGATATCATCCTAACTAACTTGCCCTCCAAATACACCTCTGCTGTTTTCAACCAAGATCTCAGCGATCACTGCCTCATTGCCTGCATCCGTAATGGGTCAGCGGTCAAACGACCTCCACTCATCACTGTCAAACGCTCCCTGAAACACTTCAGCGAGCAGGCCTTTCTAATCGACCTGGCCGAGGTATCCTGGAAGGATATTGATCTCATCCCGTCAGTAGAGGATGCTGGACATTTTTTTAAAATGCCTTCCTCACCCTCTTGAATAAGCATGCCCCATTCAGAAATTTAGAACCAGGAACAGATATAGCCCTTGGTTCTCTCCTGACCTGACTGCCCTTAACCAACAGAAAAAACATCCTATGGCGTTCTGCATTAGCATCGAACAGCCCCGTGATATGCAACTTTTCAGGGAAGCTAGAAACCAGTATACCCAGGCAGTTAGAAAAGCCAAGGCTAGCTTTTTCAAGCAGAAATTTGCTTCCTGCAACACAAATTCAAAAAAGTTCTGGGACACTGTAAAGTCCATGGAGAATAAGAACACCTCCTCCCAGCTTCAACTGCACTGAAGATAGGAACACTGTCACCACCGACAATCCACTATAATAATGAGAATTTCAATAAGCATTTTTCTACGGCTGGCCATGCTTTCCACCTGGCTACCCCTAACCCGGACAACAGCACTGCCCTCCCCTCTGCTACTCGCCCAAGCCTTCCCATTTCTCTTTTTCCCAAATACAGTCAGCTGATGTTCTAAAAGAGCTGCAAAATCTGGACCCTTACAAATCAGCCGGGCTAGATAATCTGGACCCTTTCATTCTAAAACTATCTGCTGAAATTGTTGCCACCCCTATTACTAGCCTTTTAACCTCTCTTTCGTGTCGTCTGAGATTCCCAAAGATTGGAAAGCAGCTGCGGTTATCCCCTCTTCAAAGGGGGACAACTCTTGACCCTAACAGCTACAGACCTATATCTATCTATCCTGCCTTTCTAAGGTCTTCGAAAGCCAAGTCAACAAACAGATTACCGACCATTCGATCCCACCAATACCTTCTCCGCTATGCAATCTGGTTTCAGAGCTGGTCATGGGTGCACCTCAGCCACGCTCAAGGTCATAAACGATATCTTAACCGCCATCGATAGGAAACAATACTGTGCAGCCGTATTCATTGACCTGGCCAAGGCTTTTTGACTCTGTCAATCACCACATCCTCATCGGCAGACTCGACAGCCTTGGTTTCTCTAATGATTGCCTCGCCTGGTTCACCAACTACTTCTCGATCGAGTTCAGTGTGTCAAATCGGAGGGTCTGTTGTCCGGGCCTCTGGCAGTCTCCATGGGGGTGCCACAGGGTTCAATTCTGGACCGACTCTCTCTCTGCATACATCAATGATGTCGCTCTTGCTGCTGGTGATTCTCTGATCCACCTCTACGCAGACGACACTATTCTGTATACTTCTGGCCCTTCTTTTGACACTGTGTTAACAACCCTCCAGGCGAGCTTTAATGCCATACAACTCTCCTTCCGTGGCCTCCAATTGCTCTTAAATACAAGTAAACTAAATGCATGCTCTTCAACCGATCGCTGCCTGCACCTGCCCGCCTGTCCAACATCACTACTCTGGACGGCTCTGACCTAGAATATGTGGACAACTACAAAATACCTAGGTGTCTGGTTAGACTGTAAACTCTCCTTCCAGACTCACATCAACATCTCCACTCAAAGTTAAATCTAGAATTGGCTTCCTATTCCCGCAACAAAGCATCCTTCACTCATGCTGCCAAACATACCTTTGTAAAACTGACCATCCTACCAATCCTCGACTTCGGTGATGTCATTTACAAAATAGCCTCCAAAACCCTACTCAATAAATTGGATGCAGTCTATCACAGTGCCATCCGTTTTTCACCAAAGCCCCATATACTACCCACCACTGCGACCTGTACACTCTCGTTGGCTGGCCCTCGCTTCATACTCGTCGCCAAACCCACTGGTTCCAGGTCATCTACAAGACCCTGCTAGGTAAAGTCCCCCTTATCTCAGCTCGCTGGTCACCATAGCAACACCTACCTGTAGCACGCGCTCCAGCAGGTTTATCTCTCTGGTCACCCCCAAAACCAATTCTTCCTTTGGCCGCCTCTCCTTCCAGTTTCTGCTGCCAATGACTGGAACGAACTACAAAAATCTCTGAAACTGGAAACACTTATCTCCCTCACTAGCTTTAAGCACCAGCTGTCAGAGCAGCTCAATAGATTACTGCACCTGTACATAGCCATCTATAATTTAGCCCAAACAACTACCTCTTTACCTACTGTATTTATTTATTTATTTTGCTCCTTTGCACCCCATTATTTCTGTCTCTACTTTGCGCTTTCTTCCACTGCAAACAACCATTCCAGTGTTTTTAGTTTTATTTTACTTGCTGTGTTGTATTTACTTCGCCACCATGGCCTTTTTATATTTTTTATTTATTTATACATATTTTGTTTGCCTTCACCTCCTTATCTCACCCTCACTTGCTCATCTATTGTATAATAGCTTATTTTTTTCACTGTATCATTGACTATATGTTTGTTTTACTCCATGTGTAACTATGTGTTGTTGTATGTGTCGAACTGCTTTGCTTTATCTTGGCCAGGTCGCAATTGTAAATGAGAATGTGTTCTCAATTTGCCTACCTGGTTAAATAAAGGTTAAATAAAATAAATAAATAAAATAAAACATACACTAACTTGACTGAGCCTTTAAACAGCTTGGAAAATTCCAGAAAATGATGTCAAGGCTTTAGAAGCTTCTGATATGCTAATTGACATAATTTGAGTCAATTGGTGGTGTACCTGTGGATGTATTTCAAGGCCTATCTTCAAACTCAAAGACTTGACATTTTTGGAAAATCAAAAGAAATCAGCCAAGAACTCAGAGAAATCTTTGTAGACCTCCACAAGTCTGGTTCATCCTTGGGAGCAATTTCCAAATGCCTGAAGGAAAACACGTTCATCTGTACAAACCATAGTATGCAAGTATAAACACCATGGGACCACGCAGCCATCATATTGCTCAGGAAGGAGATACGAAAAGTGCAAATCAATCCCAGAACAACAGCAAAGGACCTTGTGAAGATGCTGAAGGAAACGGGTACAAAAGTATCCATATCCACAGTAAAACGAGTCCTATATTGACATAACCTGAAAGGCCGCTCAGCAAGGAAGAAGCCACTGCTCCAAAACCACAATAAAACCACCAGACTATGGCTTGCAACTGCACATGGGGACAAAGATCGTGCTTTTGAGAAATGTTCTCTGATCTGATGAAACAAAAATATAACTGTTTGGCCATAATAACCATCGTTATGTTTGGAGGAAAAATGGAGGCTTGCCAGCCGAAGAACACCATCCCAACCGTGAAGCACGGGGGTGGCAGCATCATTTTGTGGGGGTGCTTTGCTGCAGGAGGTACTGGTACACTTCACAAAATAGATGGCATCATGAGGGAGCAAAATTATGTGGATATATTGAAGCAACATCTCAAGACATCAGTCAGGAAGTTAATGCTTGGTCGCAAATGGACAATGACCCCAAGCATTCTTCCAAAGTTGTGGCAAAATGGCTTAAGGACAACAAAGTCAAGGAATTGGATTGGCCATCACAAAGCCGTGACCTTAATCCTATAGAAAATGTGTGGGCAGAACTGAAAAAGCGTGTGCGAGCAAGGAGGCCTACAAACCTGACTCTGTTACACCAGCTCTGTCAGGAGGAATGGGCCAAAATTCACCCAACTTATTGCTTGTGGAAGGCTACCCGGAATGTTTGAGCCAAGTAAAACAATTTAAAGGCAATGCTACCAAATACTAATTGAGAGTATGTAACTTCTGACCCACTGGGAATGTAATCAAAGAAATAAAAGCTGAAATAAATCATTCTCTCTGCTATTATTCTGACATTTCACATTCTTAAAATGAAGTGGTGATCCTAACTGACCTAAGACGTTTTTTTTTAACTCGCATTAAATGTCAGTGTCACGAACGTCGTAATCCTCTTCGTCTGAGGAGTAGTAAGGATCGGACCAAAGCACAGCGTGGTTTGAATATGTTCTTCAATTTTTAATGAAGAACACTTAAACAAAAACAACAAAACGAATAAGACGAACGTGACTGCTATATAAACACTGTGCTAACATGCAACATGACATAGACAATAACCCACAACTAACAATACAAAAGAGGCTACCTAAATATGGTTCCCAATCAGAGACAACGTAAAACACCTGTCTCTGATTGAGAACCATGTCAGGCCAAACACATAGAAATATACAAACCAGACATACAACATAGAATGCCCACACAGATCACACCCTGACCAACCAAAACATACAAAGCAAACTATGGTCAGGGCGTGACAGTCAGGATTTGTTTAAACGTATTTAGCTAAGGTGTATCTATGTAAACTTCGACTTCAACTGTACTGTAGCTTGTCAAATTAGGAAGTCTATTTGTCTGACCTCTATGGGAGCAATGCTGGTAAAATTTGCTTTTAAATTGTGCACTGTTACCTTTGGAATTCTGAAATGTCATGTTAGAAAGTGTCTTTAGGGTTGATACGTTTAACTGCAAGCCAGCGTTATGTATGGGCTATAGTGGTCATGAAAAAACATTGTAGCAATGCATAAATGCAACTACATTCTACATTTATTAACTGGGTTGTGTTTCACAATTACATCACGTTGTCAATGTCATTTTTCTTGGCAGTATTACCGTTGCTGCTTACAGACGATTTTATCAAAAGTTTGAAACAATGCCATGGGTATTGAGTGAATCAGATCTTGTCTAGAGATTGAGTGGGTCATTTGTAGAAAGGGAATTAGAGGAATTGTTATGATCTTCCCTACTTTGCTAAGTTAAGTTGTATTGGGCTGTATAGGCTATGGTTTATTTGACCTCTGTGCTACCTATTTGAAAACAATGCCACCTACTGTACCTGTGTTGGATTCGATCATAGGCATATAGCCTAGGCCGGCTATTCCCAAACTGAGGTACGCGCAATGTAGTCGGGGGTACGCCAAATAATAAAAGTCCGTTTAGATTTTCCAACAAGGCTATACATTTGGGTGATGTTTTTTTCTTGCCTGAGTAGCCTCGTTTCACTGCCAAAAATAAAATTAAACCATCTAGGTGTTCAGCGAAATAACAACACAATGTCAAATACAGGTAGCCTAGTCAAATAATTAACATCCAATCACATTATCCGTTACTTTCTCACGGCAAACCTTCACTCTTGCGCAGACATTTAGAAACGAAACATGCCAATTTGAAAAAAAAGAACAGGAGTTTTTTTGACGAGAATTAAGACGACCTTCGAGTAGTAAGACATGTATAAACGCAACAGATACCATTAATAAGGGGCTAGAAGCATCTCATGGTGAGCTACCGAGTGGCTAGGACAGGCAAGCCCCATACTATTGTGGAGGACTTAATTCTTTCTGCTGCCCCAGATATGGCTGGGACAATCAGGGGGAAAAGGCTAATAAAACTACACAGACAATGCCTTCATCAAACAGCACTGCTTCACGATGCATCAGTGACATGGCAGGAGATGTTTTGAAACAATTACTGCTTCGCATACAAGCCAGTGAATTCTATGCGTTACAGCTGGATGAGTCAACAGACGTGGCGGGCCTGGCACAGCTCCTGGTATATATTGTCACCAAAGCCCCATATACTACCCACCACTGCGACCTGTACACTCTCGTTGGCTGGCCCTCGCTTCATACTCGTCGCCAAACCCACTGGCTCCAGGTCATCTACAAGACCCTGCTAGGTAAAGTCCCCCCTTATCTCAGCTCGCTGGTCACCATAGCAGCACCTACCTGTAGCACGCGCTCCAGCAGGTATATCTCTCTGGTCACCCCCAAAACCAATTCTTCCTTTGGCCGCCTCTCCTTCCAGTTCTCTGCTGCCAATGACTGGAACGAACTACAAAAATCTCTGAAACTGGAAACACTTATCTCCCTCACTAGCTTTAAGCACCAGCTGTCAGAGCAGCTCACAGATTACTGCACCTGTACATAGCCCATCTATAATTTAGCCCAAACAACTACCTCTTTACCTACTGTATTTATTTATTTATTTTGCTCCTTTGCACCCCATTATTTCTATCTCTACTTTTTCTATCTCTACTATCTCTACTCTACTTTTTTTTTTACTTGCTATATTGTATTTACTTCGCCACCATGGCCTTTTTATATTTTTATTTATTTATATATATATATTTTGTTTGCCTTCACCTCCCTTATCTCACCTCACTTGCTCATATTGTATATAGACTTATTTTTCACTGTATTATTGACTGTATGTTTGTTTTACTCCATGTGTAACTATGTGTTGTTGTATGTGTCGAACTGCTTTGCTTTATCTTGGCCAGGTCGCAATTGTAAATGAGAACGTGTTCTCAATTTGCCTACCTGGTTAAATAAAGGTGAAATAAAATAAATAAATAAATAAATATGTCCGTTACATTTATGGGAGGTCAATTAAGGAAGACATTCTCTTCTGAAAACCACTGGAAACCAGGAGAGGATATTTTTTAAAGTACTGGACAGCTTTGTGACATCAAACGGGCTTTAACAACATTCAGAAGTGTGCAGGTTATCAAGGGGCAAAGTATTGACACGTTTTTTAAAATTGAGAGACGAGCTTAAAGTTCTTTACTAACAATAATTTTCACTTGTCTGACCACTTGCATGATGACGAGTTTCTCACACAACTGGCCTATCTGGGTGATGTTTTTTCTCGCCTGAATGATCTGAATCTAGGATTACAGGGACTCTCCGCAACTACGTATATTCAATGTGCGGGACAAAATTGAGACTATGATTAAGAAGTTGGAGCTCTTCTCTGTCAAGGACAACTCACAGGTCTTTCCATCATTGTAGAATTTTTTGTGTGCAAATGAACTCAATCTTACGGACAATGTCAAATGTGATATAACAAAGCACCTGAGTGAGTTTGGTGTGCAATTACGCAGGTACTTTCCCGAAACGGACGACACAAACAACTGGATTCGTTATCCCTTTCATGCCCTGCCTTCAGTCCACTTACCGATATCTGAACAAGAGAGCCTCATCGAAATTGCAACAAGCGGTTCTGTGACAATTTTATTTAATCAGAAGCCACTGCCAGATTTCTGGATATGGCTGCGCTCAGAGTTTCTTGCCTTGGCAATTCGCACTGTTAATACACTGATGCACTTTGCAACCAAGTACCTATGTGAGAGTGGATTCTCGGCCATCACTAGCATGAAAACGAAATACATGCGCACACTGTGTGTGGGAAATGATTTAAGACTGAGACTCTCTCCAATACAACCCAACATTGCAGAGTTATGTGCATCCTTTCAAGCACACCCTTCTCATTAACCTGTGGTGAGTTATTCACCATTTTTGATGAACAAATAAGGTTTTATATGTAAGATGGTTAAAATAAAGAGCAAAATTATTGATTACTATTTGTGCCCTGGTCCTATAACAGCTCTGTCACTTCCCACATGCCGGGTTGTGACAAACTCACACTCATTCTTATGTTTAATAAATGTATCGTATAATGTGTGTGTGTGTGTGTGTGGCAGGCTTACAATGATGGAAAAATACATTTGAGAGTGCGCTGACCCTGGTGCTAGAGGGGTACGCAGTTGTAGGTTGAATGTTTGAAGGGCTACGGGGCTATAAAGTTTGGTTACCACTGGCATAGCCTAAAAACTCAAGGAATGAGGTAACTCCTATTTCAAGAGAGAATAAATCTAATCAAATATTATTTGTCACATGCACCGAATACAACAGGTGTGGACCTTACCATGAAATGCTTACTTACAAGTCCGCTGCTGCTACTCTCTGTTCATCATATATGCATAGTCACTTTAATCATATCTACATGTACATACTACCTCAATCAGCCTGACTAACTGGTGTCTGTATGTAGCCTCGCTACTTTTATAGCCTCGCTACTGTATATAGCCTGTCTTTTTACTGTTGTTTTATTTCTTTACTTACCTATTGTTCACCTCGTACCTTTTTTGCACTATTGGTTAGAGCCTGTAAGCCTGACACATCCAGCCTCCCCCACCAGCAGCCAGAGGCTTGTGAAATCACAAGATAATATTGTAGGAGAAAAAAAAGTTTAAATCAGCTAGTAAACCGGTGTATGATCTGATTTGTTACAGCTTTCCTGCTAATTTAGTTGCTTGCAACTATGTTGTATTTGGATTGCTTCATGTAACACCCCAAGCAACTGATAAGCAATTACTCTGCAACTTGGTTGCATCCGGTTGCAAAAACTTCTACTTTGTGAAACTAGTTGTAAGCAACAGTCAATCAAAACAAATGCTTTTGTCACCTGATCCATAGCTGTCAGTGCTGCAGGATCCGCAATCAAGTTGAATAGAAGAGACATTAGCCTAATGGGAGCTTTAAATGAATATTGTCATCATGGACAGTCATGGTTTATGTACATGGTTTATTAGTCAATAAATTGAATTTTTTTTGGTGAGGCTAGGTTGTTATAGTATTTTTACAAGAAGATCAACTTTTTTTCTGCTCACTTTCTTTCTAAATGGGTAAAGCAATCGTCACATGGGAAAATATGAAATTAAGATGAAATTCTTAATCTGGTGTGCCTCGCCCAGATCAACATGAATTTGTATGGGGTCTAGTCTAGGTCCGATAAACGTACACCGTGTTTTGGGATATCAAATACAGCTAAGGTAATTGGAGAAGCATGTTAACAGTTACCAGCTTCTATGTGTCCATATAAAGGGGACTGGAGACTGGGGCCATGTGGAAGTGCCTAAACAAATATGTCTGCATCTTCCTCCTGCTGACCCTGTCAGGCGTCTTCTTCCTGTTCCGCAACATCAGCATTCTGGAGGTGAGGAGGAAAGTGAACTTCCCCCAGTACAAGTCCAAGCTTACTTCCATCACAATCTACCTGTGTTACTCTACGACCTTCTTCCCCTCAGTGACCTCTACTCTCATCCACAGTGGAAGTTAGACCTATGCATCTGGGAACTATGCAGCAACCACTCAGAGGGTCCTACTCCCCTGGACCACAATCAAAGCTGTAACCACCTGGGCCAGGAGCGCACACCTGAGGAAGCTCTGGAGGAGCATTACCTCCTGGAGTCCATTGCCTGGCCAGAGCCTCCCCCCCAGCTCATGTCTATATCCCTGGAACAGACCAGTGACCCTGCGCACAGCCATTTTGCAGTGCTGCCAGCAGTGGGTGGGAGAGAGTGGCACGTGGGGGACCAGCTGGAGTCTCTGGTCCTTATGAAAGATTTCCAGGGAAGTCCCAAGAGCCATGGTGGGGACTTCTTGCTGGCTAGGCTGCACTCCCCAGAGCTGGGGGCGGGCGTTGCAGGACAGGTGTTGGACCACCAGAATGGGACCTACTCTGCCATTTTTCTGTTAATGTGGGAGGGGTCCGTACAAGTGGAGGTGACACTGGTTCATCCTAGTGAGGCAGTTGCTGTTCTACGAAACTTACGTGAAGAACAGCCCAACCGGGTGCTTTACAAGAGCCTGTTCCGTTATGGATTACTGTCTGAGACCACAATGTGTAACCTTTGTCTGCCGACCAACCAGGAGCCGCTGTGCAATTACACAGACCCCCACACGGGTGAACCCTGGTACTGCTACAAGCCTAAGCAGCTGCTGAGCTGTGACACACGGATCAACCACTTCAAGGCAGGCTACCAGAAAGATCTGATAACCGACAAAGAAGCACTGCTCTTCCAGAGGTTAGTGTGGCGTAAAAAATAGTGTGCGTGGGAATGAGTTTTACCTTAGACCTATGCAGCCTTTTTCCCAATATACAATTACAGAATGTTGTTCAGGTGATTGTTATTGCTTGCTTTTAAACATTTCAAATTATTATTTTACTTTTTTAGTGGTGTAAACCTCAAGACACATATTCAGGCTAAGGGGTCTGACAGTGTCACTGTGCTGCCTAAGAAGAAAGGTAGGAAAAATTGTTGCAGTATGAAGACAAATCGGAGAGTGTATGTAAAGTGATGGTAGCTGGTGCATCATGTTTCCTCTCGTATTTCAGACAAACCAGAGGTGGAAAGCAGCCATGCAAAGCCAGCGCCTGTCAGGACCACTCCCTCTGGGTATTACTTCCAAGGGTCATGGCAGTCCCTGGGTGATATCGTGATGCGCCAGTTTAATGATCCAACTGCCATTACTCAGTGTTTGAAAGGCAAGGTGGTGTACATGTACGGAGACTCCACCGTCAGACAGTACTATGAGTTCCTCACCAGCTTCTTGCCAGGTGACTGCTGTTTGCCAAACCTATTACATCTCACACTCAGCTGTTTCAGGTGCGTTCAAATTCTCTCTCTATAGATCCGTTTATACAGGGCTGTTGTGGAGCAGGTCGAGAGCTTCAAGTTCCTTGGCGTCCACATCACTAATTACCTAACATGGTCCACACACACCCGCACAGTCGTGAAGAGGTCACGACAGCACCTCTTCCCCCTCGGGAGGTTGAAAAGATTTGGCATGGGCCCTCGGATCCTCAAAAAGTTCTACAGCTGCACCATCGAGAGCATCTTGACTGGCTGCAACACCACACAGTATGGCAAATGTGGACAGCCCAGTACATCACTGTGGCCGAGCTCCCTGCCATCCAGGACCTCTATATCAGACTCCAACCACTCAAGCCATAGACTGTTCACTCTGCTACCATCCGGCAAACGGTACCGGAGCATCGGCTCTCGGACCAACAGACTCAGACAGCTTCTACCCCCAAGTCATCAGACTGCTAAATTGCCAAACTGCTAAATAGTCAATTAATGGTGCCCTAGCTATCTGCACTGACTCTATTTTGCACGAACCCTACGCACACACACTAGACTATATGTGCAAAACATATACACACTCACTAGACTATATATACACAAACACTACATTGAAACTCCTAAACAAAACCCACACATATTCACATGCACTACATGCGCACATACACACATAACACACACACGCAGACCGACACAACACAAACACACATACGTGCACATTAGACACACACTCACACACACACACACACTTTCCATAATCGTCATTCGCTGCTGCTGCTCTGTTCTTTATTTTACTCATTATCTATCCTGATACCTAGTCACTTTACCCTTCCTTCATGTACATATCTACCTCAAATACCTTATTATTATCTATCCTGATACCTAGTCACTTTACCCTGCCTTGTACATATCTACCTCAAATACCTTATTATTATCTATCCTGATACCTAGTCACTTTACCCTTCCTTCATGTACATATCTACCTCAAATACCTTATTATTATCTATCCTGATCCTAGTCACTTTACCCTGCCTTCATTGTACATATCTACCTCAAATACCTTATTATTATCTATCCTGATGACTAGTCACTTTACCCCCTGCTTCATGTACATATCTACCTCAAATACCTATTATTATCTATCCTGATGACTAGTCACTTTACCCTGCCTTCATGTACATATCTACCTCAAATACCTTATTATTATCTATCCTGATACTAGTCACTTTCCCCTGCCTTCATGTACATATCTACCTCAAATACCTTATTATTATCTATCCTGATGACTAGTCACTTTATCCTGCCTTCATGTACTATCTACCTCAATACCTTATTATTATCTATCCTGATGCCTAGTCACTTTACCTGCTTCATGTACATATCTACCTCAAATACCTTATTATTATCTATCCTGATGACTAGTCACTCTACCCTGCCTTCATGTACATATCTACCTCAATACCTTATTATTATCTATCCTGATGCCTAGTCACTTTACCTGCTTCATGTACATATCTACCTCAAATACCTTATTATCTATCCTGGTGATAGTCACTTTACCCTGCCTTCATGTACATATCTACCTCAAATACCTTATTATCTTTCCTGATGCCTAGTCACTTTACCCTGCCTTCATGTACATATCTACCTCAAATACCTTATTATCTATCCTGATGTCTAGTCACTTTACCTTCACTGGAATTGTGATACAGTGAATTAAAGTTAAATAATCTGTCTGTAAACAATTGTTGTAAAAATTACTTGTGTCATGCACGAAGTAGATGTCCTAACTGACTTGCCAAAACTATAGTTTGTTAACAACAAATTTGTGGAGTGGTTGAAAAATGAGTTTTAATGACTTCAACTGTACTGGGTGTATTGATACTGATACACCATCCAAAGTGTAATTAATAACATCCCCATGCTCAAAGGCATATTCAATGTCTGCTTTTTTTTACTCATCTACCAATAGGTGCCCTTCTTTGTGAGGCATTGGAAAGCCTCCCTTGTCTTTGTGGTTGAATTTGTGTTCGAAATGCACTGCTTGACTGAGGGACCTTACAGATATTTGTATTTGTGGGGTACAGAGGTGAGGTAGTCATTCAAAAATCATGTTAAACACTAGTATTGCACACAGAGTCCATGCAACTTATTATGTGACTTGAAAAGCAAATGTGTACTGCTGAACTTTTTTAGACTTGCCAAAACAAAGTGATTGATTCCAGCCATGTCAGCCTTTCATTTCACTTATTGACTCAAGACATTTAAAAAACATAATTCCACTTTGACATGATTGTGTGTTTTGCAGTTACTTTCTGAAAGCACTTTAAAGTGTAATTTGTCCAATGTCACGGTTGTCCCGCCCTCTCAAAATAAATGACACCAGCCAGTTGAATGAAGATCATGGTCTTCATTAGAAACCAAGTGCCTACTGGCAATGTGGTCGGATGCCACAGTCCATACCACGTCAATCCCTGAATAAAATGGGCCTATAGAGATACAACTATTTATGAAGAGATATCTTCCCGAATGAGAGAAAAAATAGTTATCCCGTTCCCACGTCCAATGCCAGTGCAAAATCAAAAACATCGTAGGCTACATAAAGGCCAAGGACTGAGTTTAAACTGAACTACAAATGTATTGGGAATGTATGGGACAGAGTATGATGGAGTTGCAGAAGAAATGCATGACAAGTGTATGGCCTAATTTTCCACCTGTAGGCTACCTTTAGATCGAGCCAGAATGAAAGGTGGATGGGTGGTGATTAGTCTATTTCGGTTGCTGTATCAGATATGAAAATGATACATTAGCATTGCAATCCTTTTCGATTCTATTATATTCTATAGTATTCTGTGAATCTTTGAGCATTTTCCAGCTGTCAGTAAAGTGCAGCAGATGTCCAAACTGATGCGTAAAGGCGCGTAGCTTTCTGCAAGCATGAGCGAGGCCATTATCCAATATATTGCAGGCTTCAATATGAAGGCCTCTTTAAGATACCTTTATATTTATACTTTATTCCTTTATAAAGCCACTTGACTTACATGCATGCTTCTTTGCACTTTTTGTCAATTGCTGCTTTTATCCATGCATTTTCAGAATTTGACCGCACGTCTTGCTTAGCAGAATTATTGAGGTTCCATTAGCGAATGATCAATGATTTGTCCTATACTAAAGGTTATTTGGAATACAAGATTACAATAATATAAAGACAACTTATGTAAACATCCATGCGTAAAGAACAACCCTGTCCAGACATGTTTGGATAATATGTTGCGCCATTCAGAGATGCAATTTGTATCCTCTTTAACTTAACCTGTTTCTGTTTTTACTGAGGTAAAAACTGTGCAATAATTGTATTTTATACACATATCCAGATGTGGTGACTTTTTTAGGGATGGGAGAGATTCACTGAATATTTATTTGTATGGCTGTGGACAGGTTGAGGTTATCGGGACAGTAGCCTATTGCGCCCAGTCTTAAATCGTTGGATAACAAAAGTAGGCTGTAATGATGAGAGTATAAAACTATTGTCTATAAAAGTGTGCCGTTTTCTGTCGATTTACACAGCTTGTGTCATAATGGGAGGTCCAGGGCAGGTTCGATTAATTTGCATACAGTTAAGGGGCCAGGAAATCTGGTCAAAATACAGACGAGGTGGGCAGAGAAGAGACATATTTAATTAAGTGTAGACAACGAATCTCGATCAGATAGTGATCAAATCTTGATCGCGATGGCGACAACCATGTTTATGCAAGGTGTAATCATGGCTTCTGTCACATATGTATCTCGCAACATTAATCTCACTCTCTCTCTGTCACAGAGTTGAAGGATTTCAACCTTCGAAGTCCGGGGAAGGCAGGGCCCTTCATGGCGGTGGACATCCCCCACAATATTCTGCTGAAGTACCGCAGCCATGGGCCCCCCATCACCTGGACCCCTCTCAGCATCAGTCAGCTGCGCTATGTAGCTAATGAGCTGGATGGCCTGGCCGGGGGCTCAGACACTGTTGTAGTCATCAGTGTTTGGGCCCATTTCTGTACCTTCCCTGTGCAGGTTTACATACGTCGACTCCGCCACATTCGAAGGGCGGTGGTGCGGCTTCTGAACCGGGCTCCGGGGACTGTGGTAGTGGTGCGCTCGGCAAACCTCCGGGCCCAAAGCCTAAAAGAGAGCCTCATCGTCAGTGACTGGTTTTCGGTTCAGTTGGACGGGGTGATCAAGGCCATGTTCAGGGGCCTGAATATCAAGTTAGTGGATGCCTGGGAGATGACCCTTGCCCACCACCTCCCACACAATATCCACCCGCACCCTCCGATCATTAAGAACATGATAAACACTATCCTCTCTCACGTCTGCCCAGTGAAGAACTAGCAGAGAAAGTTAAATTATTTCTGGCACAATTTACAAAATAACTAGCATGGGTGGAGCGTTGTCCGACTAGGTTACATGATTCATCACTTGAGCCTGCTAAATTTTAACATCTACGAGCAAAAAGTACATCTCAACGCCATGAAGAGTCTAAATGACAATGGCATTCTACTAACATATCTAGTGACAGAAAGATTGCCTCAAATCAACATGTAGCTTTTGTCCAGGCTGCGCTCTCCAAATTCCAAAGATTGTACAACAAATTGCAATGAAATAGTATTTTCTTACAGGTTTTATTCTTTGTACTGTACCTCTGCTTTAAAAAAGAAAGGAATTCACTTTTCAATCAAATAAAGCCATTTGTGGAATTTTTTCAAAGGTGTGCGAAACTGGTGATGTCAATCTTTTTGTGTGTTTGACAGAAAGACATCAACCCAAGGGACACCTGCCCACGGGGCTCAAAAGTTTTAATGATAAGGTTTCGCTGTACCGTTGTGTCCAAGTGCCCTACAGAAACAAGGGTGTGCAGATTTGTTGGCGTCATGGTTGCACCACTACTACAACAGAAACGGCATGCTTCTCGCCCAACCAGGTCAACAATGTTTCTCCGGTAATATGGGTCCGATCATTTTTCTTCCTCTAGCGAATCTCCAGGACCACATTTTAGATTCAGAAACCATGTCGTGGGCCGTTCTAAAAACAGATCTCTTGTCTGTCATCATTACAAACCTGACATTTTTAAGGAGACAGTGTACAATTTTCAATGTATGCTGAACAAAAATATATACCCAACATGTAAAGTGTTGGTCTCATGTTTCATGAGTGGAAATATAAGACCCCAGGAATGTTCCATATGCACAAAAAGCTTATTTCTCTCAAATTTTGTGCACACATTTGTTTACATACCTATTAGTGAGAATTTCTCCTTTCCCAAGATAATCCATTCACCTGACAGGTGTGGCATATCAAGATCAAGAAACTAATTAAACAACATGATCATTGTGCTTGGGACAATAAATGGCCACTCTAAAATGTGCAGTTTTGTCACACAACACAATGCCACAGATGTATCAAGTTTTGAGGGAGCGTGAAATTGGCATGCTGACTGCAGGAATGTCCACCAGAGCTGTTGCCAGAGAATTTATTGTTCATTTCTCTACAATAAGCCGCCTCCAACGTCATTTTTAGAGAATTTGGCAGTACGTCCAACTGGCCTAACAACCGCAGACCATGTGTAATCATGCCAGCCCAGGACCTCCACATCCAGCTTCTTCACCTGCGGGATCATCTGAGACCAACCACCCGGACAGCTGATGAAACTGTGGGTTTGCACAACCGAAGAATTTCTGCACAAACTGTCAGAAACCGTCTCAGGGAAGCTGTGCTCTTCATGGATGAAACCCAGTTTCAGCTGTACCGGGCAGATGGCTTCGTGTGTGCGACAAGTGCTACCCATTTATTTATATATTTATTTTTTTGCCCTGTCTGCTCATCAACATTTTCTGGTGCGGTTGTTTTTCTAACGTTCCTTTATTGCCTGGTCAGACTCTGGCAAAATATCATCAAATCAGATAGGGCTAGTCATAGTTCAAGTCTTTGAGACAAATAAGCCAATCAGAGTGCTAGGGCGGTTCCCCCCATGAAAATGAAAACTAAGAAATGCCAATAAGATCGTGGCTGTAAGTCTTTTATCAAAAAAAGTACAAGACCGTGACAGACAATCCAGTCAGAGGCACTCAGTAGCAGTTCTTTTGGTCTGTCTTCACCTAAAGGATTCTGTTGCTTTATCAGGTAAGAGAGGACTACAGATGGTGTTTATGCATGTATCAACAATCAAAGTTGATTTCAAGAAATATAAATGGAAAGTTAAAATATGCACTTTTCTCTCTCCGGACCTTGAACTTAAGCATGAGAATAGCATACTATTCACTAGCTATTTGTTGGCAGTGGAGATCGGATCAATGAAGGTGTGGCGGATGTGTGTCTACAGATATACCGTAATCTGAATTTGACTTTACAGGTGAGGAAACCATGAATAAGGTCGAGCAACCTGTCAGTTCCAAGTGGATTTATTTTTCTCCAGATAGAAATAACACCATTCTCCATGCACAGAAGTGTATAAATTGACAATTGCTATTGATAAGAACTATAGAGCATTGGGAAAGTATTCAGACCCCTTGACTTTATCCACATTTAGTTACCTTACAGCCTTTTTTCTCTCATCAATCTACACCAAATACCCCATAATGACAATGCAAAAACAGGTTTTTATACATTTTTACACGTTTATTTTAAAAAATTAAATGGAAATATCACATTTACATAAGTATTCAGACCTTTTACTCAATACTTTGTTGAAGCACATTTGGCAGCGATTACAGCCTCGAGTCTTCTTGGGTATGACGCTACAAGCTTGGCACACCTTTATTTGGGGAGTTTCTCCCATTCTTCTCTGCAGATCCTCTCAAGCTCTGTCAGGTTGGATGGGGAGCGTCGCTGCACAGCTATTTTCAGGTCTCTCCAGAGATGTTCGATCGGGGTCAAGACCGGGCTCTGGCTGGGCCACTCAAGGACATTCAGAGACTTGTCCCAAAGCCACTCCTGCGTTGTCTTGGCTGTGTGCTTAGGGTCATTGTACTGTTGGAAGGTGTACGTTTGCCCCAGTCTGAGATCCTGAGGGTTCTGGAGCAGGTTTTCATCAAGGATCTCTCTGTACTTTGCTCCGTTCATCTTTTCCTCAATCCTGACTAGTCTCCCAGTCCCTGCCGCTGAAAAACATCACCACAGCATGATGCTGCCATCACCATGCTTCACCGTAGGGATGGTGCCAGGTTTCCTCCAGACGTGATGCTTGGCATTCAGGCCAAAGAGTTGAATCTTGGTTTCATCAGACCAGACAATCTTGTTACTCATGGTCTGAGAGTCTTTAGGTGCCTTTTGGCAAACTCCAAGCGGGCTGTCATGTGCCTTTTACTGAGGGGCTTCCGTCTGGCCACTCTACCATAAAGGCCTGATTGGTGGAGTGCTGCAGAGATGGTTGTCCTTCTGGATGGTTCTCCCATCTCCACAGAGGAAATATGGAGCTCTGTCAGAGTGAACATCGGGTTCTTGGTCACCTCCCTGACCAAGGCCCTTCTCCCCCAATTGCTCAATTTGGCCGGGCGGCCAGCTTCAGGAAGAGCCTCGGTGGTTCCAAACATCTTCCATTTAAGAATAATGGGGGCCATCCACTGTGTTCTTGGGGACCTTCATCGCTGTAGAAATGTTTTGGTACCCTTCCCCAGATTTGTGCCTTGACACAATCCTGTCTCAGAGCTCTACGGACAATTCCTTCAACCTCATGGCTTGGTTTTTGCTCGGGCATGTACTGTCAACTGTGGAACCTTATATATAACCTTATATAGCCTTTCCAAATCATGTCCAATCAATTAAATGTACCACAGGTGGACTTCAATCAAGTTGTAGAAACATCTCAAGGATGATCAATGGAAACAGGATGCACCTGAGCTCAATTTATTTATTTTTTATAAATTTGCACAAATTTCTTAAAACCTGTTTTCATTTTAGGATATTGAGTGTAGATTGATGAGGAAAACATATAATTTAATACATTTTAGAATAAGGCTGTAACGTATCAAAATGTGGATGAAGTCAAAGGGTCTGAATAGTTTCCGAAGGCACTGTAGGTAAATTAGTAATCCGTTTGGATAAGGGGTTTGTAAATATGAATGACAATTGTTTTATATCTATTTTACCTTATGATCGCTGGAAACAAATGTGAAACCAGTCATGGAAACAAACAAAAAAGCATGTCAACACGACAGGTATTTATTCCCCTTTCCCACATTAGGCATATACTATGATTCTATGAACAATAACATTTAATTTAAAGATAAACATGGAAGGTTAAAAAGCAAGCCTGTCTTGGGAAAGTTATGTATAGCCTCTTTAATTAAAACTTCTTCAAGATCGGTGTCCCGTCCGCGGGACGGTTGAGCTAACGTAGGCTAATGTGATTAGCATGAGGTTGTAAGAAACCAAAACAAATCACAGGACATAGACATATCTGATATGGGCAGAAAAGCCTCTTTAAGGCATATTGATAGAACTGACCTTTTTCTGAGACAGCTTATTTTGTCTATTCAGTCAATTAAAAGAGTGAATAAAAATGCGTTAAACCCTGATGCACTAACATAATGAATAATTTGTGAAGCATCTAGCCCAAGGGTGGGCAAACTTTTTGTCTCGAGGGCCACATCGAGATTTCGAAATTCAAAGGAGAGCCGCACAGATTTATTACATGGAAACGGTGGCACCAACACTGGGAGGACTTTGGAACTATCATTCATTATTACTGTGACTGTTACTTTTATGACTGGGAGCAATAAAGGGACAATCTGTAGTTCGAACAATTACAAACCAGGAACCACGTCACTGTTTTGGTTAACAGCTGAGGGATAGGGCTGGAAAAATGTAACCACTCTTAAATAAACAGATCTATAGACAGTGCTAGCAACAAACATCAAGCTCTATGATGGCCCTCTGCTGCAGAGGACACGTTCATTAGAGTTACCAGCCTCAGAAATTGCAGCCCAAATAAATGCTTCACGGAGTTCAAGTAACAGACACATCTCAACATCAACTGTTCAGAGGAGACTGCTGCAAAGAAACCAATACTAAAGGACACTAATAATAAGAAGAGACTTGCTTGGGCCAAGAAACACGAGCAATGGACTTTAGACCAGTGGAAATCTGTACTTTGGTCTGATGAGTCCTAATTTGAGATTTTTGGTTCCAACCGCCGTGTCTTTGTGAGACGCAGAGTAGATGAACGGATGATCTCCGCATGTGTAGTTCCCACCGTGAACCATGGAGGAGGAGATGTGGGGCTGCTTTGCTGATGACACTGTCAAATATTTAGAATTCAAGGCACACTTAACCAGCATGGCTACCACAGCATTCTGCAGCAATACGCCATCCCATCTGGTTTGTGCTTAGTGGGACTATAATTTGTTTTTCAACAGGTCAATGGCCCAAAACACCTCCATGCTGTGTAAGGGCTATTTGACCAAGAAGGAGAGTGATGGAGTGCTGCATCAGATAACCTGGCCTCCACAATCACTCTACCTCAACCCAATTGCGAAGGTTTGGGATGAGTTGGACTACAGAGTGAAGGAAAAGCAGCCAACAAGTGCTCAGCATATGTGGGAACTCCTTCAAGACTATTGGAAAAGCATTCCAGGTGAAGCTGGTTGAGAGAATGCCAAAAGTGTGCAAAGCTGTCATCAAGGCAAAGGGTGGCTACTTTGAAGAATCTAAAATCTCAAATATAATTTAATTGGTTTAACACTTTTTTGGTTACTACATGATTCCATATGTGTTATTTCATAGTTTTGATGTCTTCACTATTATTCTACAGTGTAGAAAATAGTAAAAAATAAAGAAAAACCCTTGAATGAGTAGGTGTGTCCAAACTTTTGAATGGTACTGTATGTTACAGCACTTTGGTTTCACTAATAAATATGTTGAACTGCGGCCTCCCGAGTGGCACAGTGGTCTAAGGCACTGCATCACAGTGCTAGTGTAACCGATGTGAAATGGCTAGCTACTTAGCGGTGGTGCGCGCTAATAGCCTTTCAAAACAGTGACGTCACTCGCTTTGAGACCTTGAAGTAGTGGTTCCCCTTGCTCTGCAAGGGCCGCGGCTTTTGTGGAGCGATGGGTAATGATGCTTCGTGGGTGACTGTTGTTGATGTGTGCAGAGGGTCCCTGGTTCGCGCCCGGGTCGGGACGAGGGGACGGACTAAAAGTTAAACTGTTACACTAGCTGTGCCACTAGAGATTCTGGGTTCGAGTCCAGGCTCTGTCGCAGCCGGCCGCGATCGGGAGGCTCATGTGGCGGCGCACAATTGTCCCAGCGTCGTCCCTGTTAGGGAGGGTTTGGCCGGCAGGGATATCCTTGTCTCATCGTGCACTAGTGACTCCTCTGGCGGGCCGGGCACAGGGGATGCTGACACGGTCGCCAGGTGTACGGTGTCTCCTCCGACACATTGGTGCGGCTGGCTTCCGGGTTGGATGGGCATTGTGTCAAGAAGCAGTGCGGCTTGGTTGGGTTGTGTTTCGGAGGACGCATGGCTCTTGACCTTCACCTCTCCCGAGGCCGTACGGGAGTTGCAGCGATGAGACAAGACTTTACTACCAATTGGATACCATGAAATTGGGGAGAAAAAAGGGGTGAAAAATACAACAAAACAAAAAATATATATATATATATGTTGAACTGGAACCAAAGTACTGTATCTGTTTCTGTCTTCTGTCATTTTAAAATATCTGTCATCTTCTGTCATTTTAAAATAGGATATATGGTCTACTACGGTATAGGTCAAATGTGATAGTCCGCCTATAACCAGCCTATAACTAAATTCCTATTCTATTCAAAGTTTAGAGAAATTAATCAAATTTGAAATTAGCTGTAATCAGGCTGGTTAATGCGGGTTCATGCGAAGTAAAATTAATAGACGATGAGTAAACAGTACGCAGTTTAAGTATGTAATACGCTATGATGGGTATTTTACATTGCCTGTGTCTTCTTTCAGGTCTGTGTGCTTCTCTCACAATGGACTTTAAAGGTGCGTACCTGTGTTCTAGACCCTTGCGATGTGGCTTGACGGTTTTTGAAACTGCACTTGAAGAAACTTTCAAAGTTCTTGAAATCCGGATTGACTGACCTTGCTGTTTTCAAGTAATGATGGACTGTCGGTTCTCTTTGCTTATTTGAGCTGTTGTTGCCATAATACGGGCCTTTTACCAAATAGAGCTATCTTCTGTATACCACTCCTACCATGTCACAGCACGACTGATTGGCTCAAACACATGAAGAAGGAAAAAAATTCCACAAATGAACTTTTAACAAGGCACACCTTGTTAAAAGGTGTTAATTGAAATGCATTACAGGTGACTAGACTACCTCATGAAGCTGGTTGAGGGAATGCCAGAGTGTGCAAAGCTGTTATCAAGGCAAAGGGTGGCTACTTTGAAGAATTTCAAATGTAAAATCTATTTTGATTTGTTTAACACCTTTTTGGATACATTTGGATACTATGTGTTATTTCATAGTTGTGATATCTTCACTATTATTCTACAATGTAGATAATAGTAAAATAAAGAAAAACCCTTGAATGAGTAGGTGTGTCCAAACTTTTGAATGGTACTGTAAGTATTCACACCCCTGAGTCAATACTTTACAGAAGTACTTTTGGCAGCAATTACAGCTGTGAGTCTTTCTGGATCTTAGAGCTTTCCACACCTGGATTGTGCAACATTTGCCCATTATTCTCTTCAAAATCCTTCAAGCAAATGTGTTGTTGATCATTGCTAGACAACCATTTTCAGGTCTTTCCATAGATTTTCAAGTAGATTTAAGTCAAAACTGTAACTCGGCAACAACATTCACTGTCTTCTTGGTAAGCAACTCCAGTGTATATTTGGCCTTGTGTTTTAGGTTATTGTCCTGCTGAAAGGTGAATTAATCTTCTAGTGGCTGGTGGGAAGCAGACAGAACCGGGTTTTCCTGTAGGATTTTGCCTGTGCTTACCTCCATTCCGTTTATTTTTTATCCTGAAAAACTCCCCAGTCGATTACAAGCATACCCATAACATGATGCAGCCACCACTATGCTTGAAAATATGGAGGGTGATAGTCAGTAATGTGTCGTATTGGATTTGCCCCAAACTTATTGTAACACTTTGTATTCAGGACAAAAAGTTAATTGCTTTGCCAATTTTTTTTGCAGTATTACTTTATTTAGTGCATTGTTGCAAACGGGATGCATGTTTTGGAATATTTGGTCTTTGTGATCTTTGTGGTTGAATCGGTGTTTGAAATGTACTGCTCAACTGAGGGACCTTACAGATAATTGTATGTGTGGGGTATAGAGTTGAGGTAGTCATTGAAAAACCATGTTAAACACTATTATTGCACAATCTATTCAACTTATTATTATATGATTATGTTACTGTTTACTCCTGAACTTATTTAGGCTTGCCTAAACAAAGGGGTTGCATACGTATTCACTCAAGACATTTCAGCTTTTCTTTTTTTATTAATTTGTATAAATTTTTAAAAACATAAATCCTCTTTGACATTATGGGATATTGTTTTTAGGCCAGTGAATAAAAATCTTGATATAATCCATTTTAAATTCAGGCTGTAACAAAAAAAAAGTTGATAAAGGTCAAGGTCAAGGGGTGTATAATACTTTCTGAAGGCACTGTAGCTAGCTACAGTAGTATATTTTTAATGTCAGAGGTCTCCCACCGGGGGGCATGGCTAAGATATAGATAGCAAGGGTCTATACCAGGGGTATTCAACTCTTACGTAGGTCTCGTAGGTCCAGAGCCTGCTGGTTTTCTGTTCTACCTGATAATCAATTGCACCCACCTGGTGTCCCAGGTCTAAATCAGTCCCTGATTGATTTAGAGGGTAACAATGAAAAAACACAGTGGAACTTGTTGAGTTTGAGGGGTCTATACGGTAAGTGGCGAACCGACAGGGCCTTCTAGGCCTTCAGAAAAGGCCTAAGGATTTCTTAAAATGTATATGTTTTACATACATTTAGTTTTAATTTCCATTTAATCTTCACAGTAATTGTAATAATTTTCAGATGTCATCTCTTCAGTTTGTGTTGGAAAGAGAAGGGTTAATACTGAAAAGGAAAAATCTCCAGTCTGCATTTATTTGGTGGTTTCTGGGTAGAAAACTATAGCTAGCTCAGCCAGCCATTGGCTAGGTCTTCAGAAGCTGGACAGAAGGCCTCTGTCCAGCTTCTGTGTTAGAGCAGAATTTTGGAGTGACAGTGGAATGAACCAATCACATTTTGAATTGCAATGGATGGGAAAGTTTTTTTATTTTAAGAGACGTGTCTACGAAGGCCTAGACAACTCACTACTGAGAGCGCAAGAGGTAATGAATTCATAATACAGAATAGCAGGCTGATAACAGCCAATACAGTAGGTGGTGGCAATACACTAATACACAAAGGCTTTGATGATTTGAATCAGGTGTGTAGTGCTAGGGCAAAAACAAAAATGTGCACCCCTTTGGGTCCCCGGGACCAGGATTGAGAACCACTGCACTAATAGGTTGTAGTCTGCCATAAAACCTTAAAGAAGAAGAAGAAGCAAGCGCAATAGAAAATAATTTGTGTTCCAAGCAGTAGTTTTCCCACGCTACTGCTAACAACATTCACTAGCTTGTGTTGTAGTAGTGTGACAATGGCAACAGCGGCTGCAGCAGCTGTTATCAACTTCGAGGTGGATGTTGTTGCACATTTTTTAGCATCACTTCTTTCAAATTTTGTTTACAAATGATTATAATCTGGTGCGTTGCACTGTTTTTTGTTCCAGTTCGCTTGCTGTTAGTTATCTCTTTGAAAATAATGACTGTGAAACATTTTAGCATTTAAACTTTAGATGAAAGATGAAAGTGATCAAATATATTTGCAAATGGAAGTACTAGCTGGTTTGTCAATTTAATTTTGGACATGGAATGGTGGTGCTTTTGTATTGTTCTGACTTCATGGGGACTACTGGAGTGAATGGGCCGCTTATTCTTTAACATTATTTGATGTTGTGTGTGACTGCTGTCTCCTGTCTATCAGCCGTGTCTATGTGTTTGACCAAAATGTTCTCTCCTTCAGCGCCATGGAGTGCACAGGTATTACAGTCGCTGTCCTTTCAGCACCATGAGCCTGTCACCATTGATGTGACACTGTTGTTGATGCTATTGATTGTGGTGTTGGCTACCATATGTTGTGTAAACAGTGCATTATTTTATGCTGTGGGTCATGTTGTGTCCATGCCGGTTCTGTCTCTTTGTGTGTGCCAGCCCGAAGCGCCACCAAGCCTGTCGGATTCATTCATAATGTCATCATAAATAATTGCTCCTCCTTCTCTAGAACTAGAATGGTCTGACTACAGAAGATCTAATGTTGGGCGCATTAAGTGATGTTATTATCGAGATTATTTTTTAAACATTTCAAATTGGAAGATTTTTTTGTCCCTCTGAAGGTCCTATAATTACGGTTCGCCACTGCTAAGAAATTGTATACAATATTATAAAATGGGTTGTTTGAATCCTGGATGCTTATTGATTGATAGCAGGGAGTTATTCACCACAATTCCCAGGTAATGGCTGTTAAAAGTTCCATTTAAATGATCAATGTGCCTTCAATGTCCGACAACCCAGCCAGTCAATTCATAAACTTAATCTTCCCTGGAAAATGTCAAATGTATTTCCCCATGCTACTAGGCTAGCATTTGGTTAGCAACAGTTGGGGTTTGTCCAAACCTTGCTGCTCAGATTCTCTGACCTGCGCAGCAATGTTGCAGTTTATTGTTCTGCGATCTCCATCATGCCATAGAGGATGAATATGTGTGGACGAGACTGACTGCTTCTCTGAGCCAGGCAAATTCATTTATCAGGATCCAGGAAATGGCAAATGAAAAGGCACAGTTTGCTGTCCTTTCAGCAGCTTGATGTGATTGTGTGTTAGCTTTAGTTGGCTAGCTAGTAACATTGTCCCCAGGCTCTAAATGCCGGCATATTGAATCTGGTAACAGTGTGGGACTGTTTGGAACTTATGGTGTGTACATTTACTGAGTGGCGGGAGAGGGAGGGAGCCGGCATCAAATCAAATCAAATCAAATTTTATTAGTCACATACACATGGTTAGCAGATGTTAATGCGAGTGTAGCGAAATGCTTGTGCTTCTAGTTCCGACAATGCAGTAATAACCCAACAAGTAATCTAACCTAACAATTCCCACACTACTACCTTATACACACACACAAGTGTAAAGGGATAAAGAATATGTACATAAAGATATATGAATGAGTGGTGGTACAAACGGCATGGCAAGATGCAGTAGATGTATGAGTACGGTATATACATATGAGATGAGTACTGTAGGGTATGTAAACATAAAGTGGCATAGTTTAAAGTGGCTAGTGGTACATGTATTACATAAGATGGCAAGATGCAGTAGATGATATAGAGTACAGTATATACATATGAGATGGGTAATGTAGGGTATGTAAACATTATATTAAGTGGCATTGTTTAAAGTGGCTAGTGGTACATTTTTACATAATTTCCATCAATTCCCATTTTTAAAGTGCTGGAGTTGAGTCAGTATGTTGGCAGCGGCCGCTAAATGTTAGTGTGGCTGTTTAACAGTCTGATGGCCTTGAGATAGAAGCTGTTTTCAGTCTCTCGGTCCTGCTTTGATGCACCTGTACTGACCTCGCCTTCTGGATGATAGCGGGGTGAACAGGCAGTGGCTTGGGTGGTTGTTGTCCTTGATGATCTTTATGGCCTTCCTGTGACATCGGGTGTGTAGGTGTCCTGGAGGCAGGTAGTTTGCCCCGGTGGTGCGTTCTGCAGACCTCACTACCCTCTGGAGAGCCTTACGGTTGGGCGGAGCAGTGCCGTACCAGGCGGTGATACAGCCCGACAGGATGCTCTCGATTTGTGCATCTGTAGAAGTTTGTGAGCTTTTGGTGACAAGCCGAATTTCTTCAGCCTCCTGAGGTTGAAGAGGCGCTGCTGCGCCTTCTTCACAACGCTGTCTGTGTGGGTGGACCAATTCAATTTGTCCGTGATGTGTACACCGAGGAACTTAAAACTTTCCACCTTCTCCACTACTGACCCGTCGATGTGGATAGGGGGTGCTCCCTCTGCTGTTTCCTGAAGTCCACAATCATCTCCTTTGTTTTGTTGACGTTGAGTGTGAGGTTATTTCCTGACACCACACTCCGAGGGCCCTCACCTCCTCCCTGTAGCCGTCTCGTCGTTGTTGGTAACAAGCCTACCACTGTAGTGTCATCCGCAAACTTGATGATTGAGTTGAGGCGTGCATGGCCACGCAGTCGTGGGTGAACAGGGAGTACAGGAGAGGCTCAGAACGCACCCTTGTGGGCCCAGTGTTGAGGATCAGCGGGTGGAGATGTTGTTACCTACCTCACCACCTGGGGCGGCCCGTCAGGAAGTCCAGGACCCAGTTGCACAGGGCGGGTCGAGACCCAGGGTCTAGAGCTTGATGACGAGTTTGGAGGTACTATGGTGTTAAATGCTGAGCTGTAATCGATGAACAGCATTCTCACATGGGTATTCCTCTTGTCCAGATGGGTTAGGGCAGTGTGCAGTGTGGTTGCGATTGCGTTCGTCTGTGGACCTATGGTCGGAAGCAAATTGGAGTGGGTCTAGGGTGTCCGGTAGGGTGGAGGTGATATGGTCCTTGACTAGTCTCTCAAAGCACTTCATGATGACGGAAGTGAGTGCTACGGGCGGTAGTCGTTTAGCTCAGTTACCTTAGCTTCTTGGAACAGGAACAATGGTGGCCCCTTGAAGCATGTGGGAACAGCAGACTGGATAAGGATTGATTGAATATGTCCGTAAACACACCAGCCAGCTGGTCTGCGCATGCTCTGAGGACGCGGCTGGAATGCCGTCTGGGCCTGCAGCCTTGCGAGGGTTAACACGTTTAAATGTTTTACTCACCTCGGCTGCAGTGAAGGAGAGCCCGCAGTTTTGGAGGGGCCGTGTCAGTGGCACTGTATTGTCCTCAAAGCGGGCAAAAAAGTTGTTTAGCCTGTCTGGGAGCAAGACATCCTGGTCCGCGACGGGGCTGGTTTTCTTTTGTAATCCGTGATTGACTGTAGACCCTGCCACATACCTCTTGTGTCTGAGGAGCTGTTGAATTGCGACTCGATTTGTCTCTGTACTGGGACTTAGCCTGTTTGATTGCCTTGCGGAGAGAATAGCTACACTGTTGTATTCGTCATGCTTCCGGTCACCTTGCCCTGTTAAAAGCAGTGGTTCGTGCTTTCAGTTTCACGCGAATGCTGCCGTCAATCCACGGTTTCTGGTTTGGGAATGTTTTAATCGTTGCTGTGGGTACGACATCGTCAATGCACTTCCTAATGAACTCGCTCACCGAATCAGCATATTCGTCAATATTGTTGTTGGACGCAATGCGGAACATATTCCAATCCGCGTGATCGAAGCAGTCTTGAAGCGTGGATTCAGATTGGTCGGACCAGCGTTGAACAGACCTGAGCGCGGGAGCTTGTTGTTTTAGTTTCTGTTTGTAGGCTGGAATCAACAAAATGAGTCGTGGTCAGCTTTTCCGAAGGGGGCGGGGGGAGGGCCTTATATGCGTCGCGGAAATTAGATAAACAATGATCTAGGGTTTCCCAGCCCTGGTAGCACAATCGATATGCTGATAGAATTTAGGGAGTTTTGTTTTTAGATTAGCCTTGTTAAAATCCCCAGCACGATGAATGCAGCCTCAGGTGTGTGGTTTCCAGTTTACAAAGAGTCAGATAGAGTTCGTCAGGGCCATCGATGTGTCTGCTTGGGGGGGAATATATACGGCTGTGATTATGATTGAAGAGAATTCCCTTGGTAGATAATGCGTCGACATTTGATTGTGAGGAGTTCTAGATCAGGTGAACAGAATGACTTGAGTTCCTGTGTGTTGTTATGATGATCACACCACGTCTCGTTAATCATAAGGCATACCCCCCGCCCCTCTTCTTACCAGAAAGATGTTTGTTCTGTCGGCGCGATGCATGAAGAAACCAGCTGCTGCACCGACTCCGTTAGCGTCTCTTGAGTTAGCCATGTTTCCGTGAAGCAGAGCACGTTGCAATCCCTGATGTCTCTCTGGAATGCTACCCGTGCTCGGATTCATCAACCTTATTGTCAAGAGACTGGACATTGGCGAGTAGTATGCTAGGGAGTGGAGCGCGATGTGCCCGTCTCCGAAGCCTGACCACGAGACCGCCTCGTTTTCCCCTTTTACGGCGTCGCACAGTCGCCGGCTGGGATCAGATCCATTGTATTGGGTGGAAGGCAAAACACTGGATCCGTTTCGGGAAAGTCATATTCCTGGTAGGAACGATGATGAGTTGACGTTAATCGTATATTCAGTAGTTCCTCCCGACTGTATGTAATGAAACCTAAGATTACCTGGGGTACCGATGTAAGAAATAACACATAAAAAAGCAAAATACTGCATATTTTCCAAGGAACGCGAAGCGAGGCGGCCATCTCTTTCCGGCGCCGGATGTTAATGGGACTTAGAAAAAATGCAAAAATCGCCAATCAAAGTCATTAACCATATTATACATTTTTTGGGATAGCAATCAGCATGTTTGGCTAGCAACTTCAGAATCTCAGAACTAACGACTGACTTTTGCCATGACTATATCATATGGTGTTAGGATGAATACAAATATATTCACTGATTAAAATAAAGTTTTTAAATCATGTTGTTCATCTTTTTTTATATGTTGGCAACCATTTTATAAAAGCAATAAAAGCCCTTAAACATAGGAATTATTGTGAATAGTATCCTCCTAAGGGCTGTTTCCCCGGCCCTTCGCGAACAGCCTAACAGCCTATACAACGGGTGGGTCTAATACTGAATGTGGATTGGTTAAAACCACATTCCAGACAGTGTCTATTCCACAAGTTACTACAGGCTAAATCTATGGCGTCAAAATGCCTATTTACTCTGTTCAATCTGACTGCACAATCCACTGTCTCATCAGCCCAGCCAGGCAATTTAGAAACTTGATCTCCACTATAAAAAGCATCTAGACATTGTCTAATTTATTTTAAACTACTGTGACATTTAATTTTCAACAGTGGATATTCATATAAACCTTGCCGTCTGTCTCTCCGACATGTGCAACATTATTTCAATATTCAAATTCGATCTCCGGCTGTCCCATAGTAATGAAAGTGTCAGGAGTCGGGATGAGACAGACAGGTAGGCAGCTTTTCTTAGCCAGTCGAAATCATGAATCAGCATCATTTTTATGGATATATACAAAGAACTATCAATAGAAAACATAAAACAAAACAAAGTGCAGCTAGCTTGTCTTTCCAGCTTCAGTATGAAGTGATTGTGTTAGCTGTGTTGTTGGCTAGCTCCTCTGAACAACAGTGTCCTGGCGAGAGAGCACATTTTCTATGCCAGTTAAAATCGCGCATCAATAGCTCATTGTTATGGATGTATCCAAATAAATGTCACGAGAAAATGTCACTTAAACAAATACAAGTGCATCATTATTTGAATATGTTGGTAATCCGCTGTGTAAAAGTGATAATGCCTTCGAAGCCAGTGTTTGGAGGACATATTGGTGAAATGAGGTGACATCCTTTTTTATTTGATTTTATTTTTAACTTTTTGGAGTTTCACCAATATATCCTCCAAACACCGGCTTCGAAGGCATTATCACATTTCCCAATGTTTCTTGAACTTGGGATTTCATTTGAACCTATCCTGTATTGTTATATAAAATGCTGATAATGCTAATGAAAATGCTAATTCGTTTTGTCATGTATTCCCCCAGAATGGATCAGTGTCATTATCATTACCAGTATCTATTCAATTATCCCCTACGCCCATATTATTATAGGTAAGTAGAAGTTACTTTGAAATGAAATACACTTTGTACAAATAATGACAATAATGAAAAACAAATAGTGAATGCATCTCCATCGTTGAAAAAATTCTGATACGCCTTGTTCTTTATCCCCCCAGCATTGATCTTTCTCATCATCCGCTGTGTTGTTACAATTATTGTTTCAGTTATCCCCTTGGTCCACTTTGTCATAGGTAAGTAGTAGTGAAGAAATACCATTTCGCAAAAACATTATTGCATAACCATTATGCAAAAGCTACCCTTCTAAAATTCCCTTACCTCTCAATCTTTAGGTGCTGAGTGCTTCAATGACTGCCCTGTTATGTTCTTCATCCCTATCTACCTGATAGGGTTGGGATGTTTTTATGTGGTCCTGGTGTTACTGTCTATGTTTATGGCCATCAAAGACTGTCAAGGGTTCTGCTCATGGGTCATAAGGATCAGTCTGCTCATTCTGATGTTCTGCCTCTTTGCTGGTGAGCGAGATTCCCAATCCAGACATATGTGGCACTGTTTGAACTTATTTTGAAAATGCATCCTTTCTCCCTTCCTTCAAGGAACAATCATGGCACTCCCTTACCTGGGTCTTGTATATAACAGTTTATTATATGAAAAGCTGTATGTACACGTTTATTATACACTGAACAAAAATACAGTATACAGAACAAAAATATATACGCAACATGTAAAGTGTTGGTCCCATCTTTCATGAGCTGAAATCAAAGAACCCAGAAATGTTCAATACGCACAAAAAGCTTATTTCTCTCAAATGTTGTGCACAAATTTGTTCACATCCCTGTTAGTGAGCATTTTATACTTTGTCAAGATAATCCATCCACCTGACAGGTGTGGCATATTTTGTCACACAACAGCAATTTCAGTAATTTCCACCAGAGCTGTTGCCAGAGAATTTGTTAATTTCTCTATCATAAGCCCCCTCCAACATYGTTTAAAGAATTTGGCAGTAAGTCCAACCGCAGACCACGTGTAACCACACCAGTCCAGGACCTCCACATCCGACTTCTACACCTGCGGGATGTTGCCTTTATATTTTTGTTCAGTATATTTTAGCTAGCTTGATAAGCTAGCTTACATTGCTAATAGTAAAGTTAGCTATCTTGCTTAACATTGAAAATCGGGTACAACTAGCTACATTATCCATATGGTTGAAAAGGTGAAAGGTCTGTGGTGAAAGGTCAGTTCTCTCAGTTTCCCATTTGTAATTATGACTTGGAGGGTCATTCATGTGAAATTTCCAATTCGGAAATCCAAACTTACAATCACTCCAACAGCATGTAAACACCCTACTAGACTCATAGAGTCTCCAAATTTGATACATAGGTTCCTCTCCTTACAAGGAAGAAATTTGTTTCAGGGATCCACCATGATCCAAGAGCTGTGAGTCCAATTTCAACTGATGGTGGTATTATGACACCGGCTTGGACTCTGTCAATAATAATATTATAAATACAAATATATTATATTTATACATKTATTTCCCTACCACTTTATCTACTATAGGTAGTGGGGTTGTTTTCGCTGTATTTCAAACAACAAGCTACAACCCGACCCTCAGCGACAGGAGCTCCAACCAGACCATTGCCAACGAGAGCTACAACCATATCTTCTGCAGTGGGAGCAACAACCAGTCCATCACCAACCCAGAGTACTGCAACAAAACTCTATACCTGTTTGCATTCTCTACCTCTCTGATATGGATCCTTATGGTTGTTTTGTTAACGGTTGGCCTCAAGTTCTATGGATGCGTCCGAATTGAGATGATCTTTAAGAGCTTGGGGTTGTGGTTGTTAGGTCATGACCCTATTTATTTGTGTTTCGAAGATTCTACTATACGATAAGAAACAGTAGTCATACTCATATGGAAGCTATTATGAAAGGTAGCCCACAGGTGCTTTAGTTGATTGTTTTTTWAAACTTTGGATTACATTTTTGGGGGATGAGAAAACATCTTCAGAGAACTTGGAACGATTAAAAGTGGATAAAAAGTATTAATGGACCTGTATACCTTTAAATAATTTAATCTTGGAGTACTGCTTTTGTCTTTAATCGTCTTTTCAAGGCATGTCTGGTTGATTATGCCTGCTTCAAAATGATTAGAGGAAAAAGTGTTTATTTACAGTTGTGCTTTCATTCTATGTACTCTACCTTTTGATTCAAAATAAAGCCAGTTAGATAAATTGTTTGATAGTGTGTAAAGTGAATGGATCATGCAGTTTGACATACTTTATCACAAAAAGGGACAACCAACTGCACCACCACTTTCAATCTATGCGCTTGATATCTGACCAACAGATCACTGACCATTTCGAATCCCACCGTACCTTCTCCGCTGTGCAATCCAGTTTCCGAGCTGGTCACGGGTGCACCTCAGCCACGCTCAAGGTACGAAACGATATCATAACCGCCATCGATAAAAGACAGTACTGTGCAGCCGTCTTCATCGACCTGGCCAAGGCTTTCGACTCTGTCAATCACTGTATTCTTATCTGCAGACTCAACTGCCTTGGTTTCTCAAATGACTGCCTCCCCTGGTTCACCAACTACTTCTCAGACAGAGTTCAGTGTGTCAAATCGGAGGACCTGTTGTCCGGACCTCTGGCAGTCTCTATGGTGGTGCCACAGGGTTCAATTCTCGGGCCGACTCTTTTCTCTGTATATATCAACGATGTCGCTCTTGCTGCGGGTGATTCCCTGATCCACCTCTATGCAGACGACACCATTCTCTATCTGGCCCTTCTTTGGACACTGTGTTAACAAACCTCCAAACGAGCTTCAATGCCATACAACACTCCTTCAGTGGCCTCCAACTGCTCCTAAACGCTAGTAAAACTAAATGCATGCTTTTGAACCGTTCGCTGCCCGCGCCCGCCCGACTAGCATCACTACTCTGGACGGTTCTGACTTAGAACATGTGGACAACTACAAATACCTAGGTGTCTGGCTGGACTGTAAACTCTCCTTCCAGACTCATATTAAACATCTCCAATCCAAAATAAAATCTAAAATCGGCTTCTTAGTTCGCAACAAAGCCTCCTTTTCTCACGCCAAACATACCCTCGTACAACTGACTATCCTACCGATCCTCGACTTCGTCGATGTCATTTACAAAATAGCCTCCAACACTCTACTCAGCAAACTGGATGCAGTCTATCACAGTGCCATGCGTTTTGTCACCAAAGCCCCATATACCATCCACCACTGCAACCTGTATGCTCTAGTCGGCTGGCCCTCGCTACATATTTGTCGCCAGGTCATCTATAAATCTATGCTAGGTAAAGCTCTGCCTTCTCAGCTCACTGGTCATGATAACAACACCCACCCGTAGCACGCACTCCAGCAGGTATTATATCTCACTGGTCATCCCCAAAGCCAACACCTGCTTTGGCCACCTTTCTTTCCAGTTCTCTGCTGCCAATGACTGGAACGAATTGCAAAAATTKCTGAAGCTGGAGACTTATATTTCCCTCATTAACTTTAAACATCAGATATCTGAGCAGCTAACTGATCGCTGCAGCTGTACACACTCCTTGTTGTCCCCAGTCCACCTGGCCATGCTGCTGCTCCAGTTTCAACTGTTCTGCCTGCGGCTATGGAACCCTGACCTGTTCACTGTGATTACTATTATTTGACCATGCTGGTCATTTATGAACATTTGAACATCTTGTCCATGTTCTGTTATAATCTCCACCCGGCACAGCCAGAAGAGGACTGGCCACCCCTCATAGCCTGGTTCCTCTCTAGGTTTCTTCTTTTTCTATTGTGTTATTGACTGTACGCTTGTTTATTCCATGTGTAACTCTGTGTTATTGTTTGTGTGGCACTTCTTTGCTTTATCTTGGCCAGGTCGCAGTTGTAAATGAGAACTTGTTCTCAACTGGCCTACCTGGTTAAATAAAGGTGAAATAAATCAAATAAATCAAATATCTGTCGGCCATATTTGTGCCCCAGAATAATACAAACAAGTTTGGTTTTCCTTTTCTCCTCCTGCAGCCTACACCTGCATCCAATTTGACTGGACATGAGTAGAGAGGGAGAGGGAAGGAGTCTTGGTTAACATATTTAATCCCAATGTAATTTAGGAGGGTGAAAGCTGCATGTCAGCAGTAACAAAAGAGGGTTTTGTGGTCGCTTGAAAGGTTTTCATGACAGCTGGGTTACAGTTACTCTTTTTTTTTGGTTATCATCTGACAAGCCGTGCTGATGAGGTGGACAGACGGCACATAGCTGGAATAGTTCCTCCTCTGAAGATGATTGTTCGATAACACAGAAAAATGCTATAGTTTTTCACCCAAACACATTCAACTACTGTATTATAATATATTACATGTTTGACTCCACTCRCTATAACATTTTAGTTTTCGCCTGCTGCAGTTATAGCAAAATATACTGTACATGGCTTACAGTAACAGTACAAGGGGTAAGTCGAAGTGAAGCTTGTCATTTGTGTTCCGACTGTGTTCCCTGCATCTCCTCTCATATTTCAACGAAACGGTCCCCGCCGCAGCCAAGGAATGCATCTCATGCCATAAATCTGGGCCTTGATAGGAACTTGGCTGCCCGACAGCAGTGCAGCACAGCTATGTGATGTACACTGTATGGTAAAGATGTTTTAAGGTGAACATTACCACCGTGAAAGAGGATGTACTGTACAGAGGTATAAGGACAAGGTCTCCTACAAAGAAGGAATTGGGGGAAATGGCAGAACAAAGAAAACCAACCTGTCTCACCTCCTCCTGGGGATCCTGCTGTTGACATTCCTTCACTAGAAAATCACTATGATCGAATGAAGAATAGGCCTACATGTCTCTACTGTGGTCGGACTTTGTCATTTGGCACATGCTGTACAGCTATGCTCCAATCCCATTATAGCAGACAGGCAGTATCTTCTGTCGTCTCCTGAGTTAAAGCGCCCCCTGTTGTCTGAATGCACGATGGTGTGACAGTTTGAGAGAGACCGTGTGTTTGTGTGGTGTTCGGCACGGTTCTTCAGAGAGGAGGGAGTTAATGAAAAAGCCAGCCGGTACTCTGTGCCAGGTTTGTTTGTCATATCTCTCTTGTCTGTGCCTTATGCAAATAGGCAGGGGGCTGCGCAAGACGATCCATGGGAAACTGGTGGAGCTAATCCACCATGTTGAAGAGTCTAGGAGAGGAGGACTTTTCAATACAACCCCCCCATTTAACCCCCTCCTGACACACACAAGCACACACAAACACGCACAGCCGAACACCTGTTTCTATTCCACACATCAATATGTGTGTAAATCCCACGGTCTGAAGAACATTCAAACCTATATGTCCCACACTAATTGGCCTCAGTGTGTTGATTGTGGATGTCATACCACAAAGAAAAACATTTGATTAGGAAATGGAAGACAATTTGTATGGGAATTGTCAGTGGGTTTTTTWAAATAATTAAGCTATGATTGGTTTTATTGATTAAAAAAATACTTCCAGTGCCTAGTTAATTAAGTATACACACCCCTCGCTCCGTCTATACATTTTGTTGCTGTAAACTGTTATCTATATTATTTGTTGCCAACAGATCTACACAACCCCTCAACATTTTCAAAGTAAAATAAAATGATTAAGCATTTTCCAATAAGAAGATGTAACAAGAAGATATAAAAAACAAGATGTCTTGATTGTGTTTGTCTTCACACCCCAGAGTTAATACTTGGTGAGAGCACCTTTGGCAGCCATTACAGCTGTGAATACTTTTTAATAAGATTCAACCTACTTTTTATAACTTAGGGAAACATATATCCATTATTTTAGTCAAAATTGTTCAAGCGCTAACTTCGGTTGGGAATCATTGACTGACAGCAATTTTCAAACCGTGTCTCTGATTTTCAAGCAGATTTAAGTCAGRACTGAGAATGGACAGGAACACTCAACATCTCTTGGAAAGCCATTCTGGTGAAAAATACAACTCTATCCCAACTTTTTACTTGGGCTTTGCTCTTTTCATATTTMTTTTGATCCTGACAAACTCCCCATCCCTGCTGTTGACAAGCATACCCATAACATGATGCTGCCACCTCAATACTTGACAATAGAGAGGGTTTCACTCTGTTTTGGATTGGATTGGATTTGACCAAAACCTGTAGTTTTTCATTTAGGCCAAAAATKGTATTTATTTGCTGTGTTGTCTTGCAGTATTACTTAACGGCCTTGTTGTAAACAGAATGGATGATTTGGAGTGGATTGTTTAACACCGGCTTCCATCTTTTCACTTTGTCACACAGGCCAGTAATGTGGAGTGAATGCAATGTTGTTGATCCTCTGTATTTTCAAGTATTGTGGTGGCAGCATCATGTTATGGGTATGCTTGTCAACAGCAGGGACTGGGTGTTTGTCAGGATCAAAATAAATATAAAAGGAGAAAAGCCATGGTAAAAAGGAAAACCCGCCGTGGTTTTCGGAAAACCTAACCATGGGAAAAGTTGAGGTGTCCCTGAATGATCCAGTCTTAGTCCTGACTTGAAAATCCGAGACAAGGTTTGAATATTGCTGTCCATCAATGATTCCTAAACGAATTTACTGAGCTTGAGCAATTTTGTCAAAAGCAATGGACATATGTTGCCCTAAGAGTTGTGCAAGGTTGGTAGAATCTTAATCAAAATTATTCACAGTTGTAATGAAAAAAACATACATATTTGAGGTTGTGTAGATCAGTAGAAACAGTGTGTACACTTTCACTAGCAACTGTACCTTTCTGTTTAGATATTTATGCAGAATAATGTCCTGATGTGTAGCGTCTCATTTTCAAGAAGATCATGATACAAGTAGTTACATCTCAAACAGTATGTAAGAGTAGTGATGAAACAATACATCCGTGAGGTAAGGTTAGTAAAAACAGAGAAAGTATGATCAAAATGAACTGTAAACATATTATTTTTCATTTCTCTGTTTGACTGCACCCAGGGTTTAGTTCCTGTAGGTACTCACATGTCTGTGTTAGAGAACTGGTTGTTCCAGTCTTGCTGAAGTAACTCCATCCTCCCCTCCTTCCCTCTCTCTCTCTCTTTATACTGCAGTAGTTTACTGAGAGCGCTCAGGGAAGAGCTTCATGTTTCACGAGCGTCCACAAAGGTCCACCCCGGAAGAAAAAAGGCCAAAAACAAAGGCAATCATGAAATCCCCTTTACTTGAGGCCCGAGAAACCTAATAAGAGCGAATCGCAATCTATTTAGTTTCTTCAAATCACTGACAGCAGGCTTTGATAAAAAAGAATGGAAAATATGTAGGATACGAGAACCGCCAAAACCCTACAGACTGTAGCTCCTCTATTGAAGCCAGATGTTGACTTTAACTGGGCAATTTTGATAAATGGCATAATGATTACTATTATACATCGGGGTAATTTTCTATCAGTCCGGCACAATGTTGTTCTTCTTTTATAGACCAAATGAACTCAGCTCGGTGCTCAAGGCCAGGTGCTAGTTTCACCTTGATCAGAACCATGGCATGTGTGTCTCCACAGCGTCCTGTCCTAGAGGAAATGCGGCGGCAGCCATTTTTGTTTTTGCAGTGGCTTATCTTGTGGGCACAACGATGGGGGTTTTGATGGCAGATGATATTGTAGAGCATACCAATGGGGTTTCGGTTGTCTTTAATAGGAGTTAATTGGAGTATTTGCCTGCTTTGTGCCTTATGCAATGTCCAGAATCCCATTAGGTCTGTGTGAAGGGCTTAGGAGTTCAATGTTTCATAGTCATGACCAGTATTAGGGGTAATGCGTTACAATAATAATATTACTTTTTGCTGTAACAAATAATATAACAGAATACGGTTTCAGTTTGAGTAATAATATTACAGTTACTGATCAAAGATAGGTCGTACTGTAGTTACTTTGTTACTTTTGTTATCATTCCCTTCCTATTACAGTTATTGATCCAAATACATATTTGTGATGATTATTATTCCCTGTTGGTGCAATATTTAAAATCCCCCCGCCCCAGATTCTAAT
This sequence comes from Salvelinus sp. IW2-2015, assembly GCF_002910315.2. Lineage (NCBI taxonomy): Eukaryota > Metazoa > Chordata > Actinopteri > Salmoniformes > Salmonidae > Salvelinus > Salvelinus sp. IW2-2015. The sequence continues at coordinate 10,540,574 of NC_036876.1, forward strand.
TGTTTTCGTCCTAGGTCTGACRTCCTCTCGCCAAGTGCCGGTTTACGCACGCATTACTCTGCTTTAGTAAGGGAGATGAAAAATGGTGTCTGAAACATTTTCTCCACTTGGAAGTACACCCCTTGCTTTGATTTGTTAAGAAGACAAATTGAACATAACTGTTAAACGTCAACGGTGCCCAGGTGAGAAACACCTCTCCACTGCTAGAAACACAACTTCCAATCTCTTGAAGCACCTGCAAAAGTAACACGCCAAGACAAAACTCGTAGCGAAAGACCCCTGATCACTGCTGCTGAAGATAACTGTAGGCCTACCTCATCCAAACAACCAAGGCTGTAACCCAGGGAAAGCTGAACAAGCTTGTAGCTGGGTGTGTAGTAGATTTTGTGTCTGTCATTATTAGGTTACTTGTGTTGGTGTATAGGCCTACATAACATTGACATTGTTCTACTGAGTGAGGACGCGCAACATTTTGGGTGTAACGTAAAAGTAATATAACGATTAGTGTAACTAATTACTTTTCCCAGGGAGTAATAAGTCAAGTAATTTGTTATTGTTGAAAGAAGTAACAAGTAATAGGTAATGTTACTTTTTTTGGAGTAACGACTGGTCGTGTCATAGTGACCCACATGGGGAAATACATCCCTAGCTCCTCTGTCCGCAGTCAGCTCCCAACTCAACATATATCAGAATATTCCAAGTTAAAAGGCCCATGTGTAGACACCCACAAAGTTAAACAATTAGCTTGAAATATAACCATACAACTTCTCCATGCCAATCTTCCCCCTTTCCTTGCTCTCAACCTGTTTCATAAAATAAAAATGCCTGCAACCCTTTTGAATGCAGTGATGAAGTCAGTTGAGGCTCTAGGCATGTTATCTCATTCATTGTGATTGATGTCTCAACCACAGAACAGTTATTACGCTTTGAGTTTTGTCATTTAACCAAGTGAGTGTCTCCAATTGTTGACTTAAAACAAAGTAACTATTTCAAAAGAAAAATGTACAGTTATATGGAAGTATGTAGTCCTGAGATGTTTAACTGACACAGAGAAGACATAATACAACAGCCATTTTTGTAGCAYAGCTCATTTTATTGTTTAAACAGTTTTGCATAGGAAATATATCCACTTCCAGTAATTGACTGCAGTAAAAACAGCTGCTAGCAGTATAGGCTGGATATTACAGTAACAATCACAAAAAATGTTGAGCCTTATTTACATTGATTTTAATCTTGTGGCAATTTTAGCCCCTGCACCAAATGTAACCATCTCAAAGGCATTGCCTACTGCTTTAATGTTCTAAAATCAATAAAAAAAGAAGGGATATCAAGGCCTTCGCTATACAGTTCACAACGGATACCTGTGGTTCCTAAACTGTAAAATAACAAGATATAAACAAAAAGATTTCAAAAATTCTCTAAAACGTACATTCAATACATACATAGACCTTTTGCACACACCTGCAGTGTTACTACAATTCACTACTGGAGACTGTTACATTATTTCGTTGGTGTTGTTGTTGTTGTTGTGTTTTTTAATTCACCTTGAAGTGATTCGCCATCGTAATAACGTGTGCGCAGCGGGAGTAAAAGTGCCACAAGACCCATAAGAAGTCAACCCTGCGGAGAAGTTGGCAAGCATTTGTTTCTAAATGACATTAGTTTACATAATGTAGCAATTGACAATCCAAATAAATACACTGTCCAAATGACGTGTACACATAGTTTTTTCCCCTCAAAGAGCAAGCATGAGACGTGCGCACCCAGTTGACCAAGACCTTCAAATGAATGAAGCACAAAAAAAACGCTCTTGTGTAGCCACATCTCAAACCAAAACAACAAACAAAAACMAAAGATTTGGGAGAACACGCCAAGGCGCCCCACACATACCGCTTAATTTTAAGTTGTTGAACTTTTTCAGATTTCAGATTTATTAACAATGGACACTCCACTGACACGGTGAGCTTGAACAGGCACTGAATTAATAATATATTTTGTTTGGTGATTAATAATACATAAAATGCTGGTTTTTATGTTTCCTGCTTACAACAACAACCTGATGTTAATAATCAATACATGGAACACGTCTATTGCTTGCGTAAAAACACACCTCCTGAAAGCGTTTTCGGCCATCCATCTGTCCTCTTAGTCCCTAGAGCACTAAACCTTCAGTAACTAGAACTACACAGATATTGCATGATTGCCACTGGTCCTCCTTGCATAAAGTACTAACTGAACGGTTGACCATGGATAGCTTTCAACAATCATAACTGAATATTGAATAATACTCATCTACCAAGCCTTTCTTATCCGTAGGCCTACATGTCATTCTGTGAAAACGGTTTCACCTGTGTACATACTGTCCAGAGATGATCAAATTAAAGTAGCCCTTTGAAAATAAATATTACCTTAAAAAATGTGTGCAACTAAAAAAACTGCCAATACCTGTATTTCTATGAAAGATATACCATGAGTGAAACACTGTTATAAAAGGTCTGGAGAATCTAAGGGCAATTTCTATACGAGTACTTGAAGGGCTTGAATCAAATGTAGGTTAAATTATAGAAAGTGCAAAAATGTGTGATGCCTTGGGGCCACAAAGGACTTACATCAACCAATCCTCACAGCGGAACTACTTGCTTGATGTTGCATACACATGCCTGTTCCAAAACCCTAATAGACATATCAAAACATTGTCAAATGCTAGCGCCAAACTTCTCACGGATTGTTGCATCATCCTGTAATCACGATTTTTCTGAACGAAACGCTATACGGCACATTTCTAAAGGAGGACTTACGTACGATTGACACAACACACTTTAGCACAGTAGAACAACCTATGATGTCACTTAAGACGTTACCCTGGTATTCACTGGTGGTAGGCTCAAATCAGGTGACTTTATTGTAAAGTGACATGAATAGATATCCCCTACCGTTAAACATAGAACCCCAATCAAACCTCTATTTCTCTCGCTCTCCGACATGGATTCAAAACCACATAATCACATCACACTCTGTACTATGGCCACACTAACAAAAACAAGAATTTAAAATATTACTGAAATGTTTCCAAAATGGAAAGTTTATAAGCACTAAACACAATTTWAAAAAACATATATTTTTTTTACATTTTAGGGTTCTGTATAGGATACTTCCCCTAAATACAGGAATATGGAAAATTGATAAAATACTTTTATTTTCGATTATTTGGGGAAAGCTGGAGAGTTGTAACTCAAGTCCTGCCTCCGCAACCAATTTATTGTTTTTTCTTTTTTTCATAAAATGGAATTGACTCATATTCCCCAAGATGTTTGAAAACATTTACAAACAAGGGCGTCAAAGAAAAATCTTGAAAAAGACTACAGTGTACAAACTCCTGCCTATAAGGCAGGCTTCTCAATAGAAATACCCTCATCTTCGCTCGTTGTGTAGTTTCATCCTCTCTATCCCTCATACATTCTCTCTTACAAGCACATACACGCATACTCACACATTCTCAAAACACACATTACTCACAAACTGACCCCAAAGGACTACTGCTATCGACGCCACCACAGTATTCACCTTTATATACACACAGTCTTCTACCCAAAATATCAACACCGCATCTGACACGTTTCTATCAGGGAAAATGCCCTTCAGTGGGGTCTCCAATGGCCAGAGGCTGCAAAGCACTTACGTTTTCACACAAAAAAGGCAGAACAGTGCACATGGAACGGGGTGGCTTTTGTTTTTGTAATGTTTTTTTCTTCACAATATCAGAATAAGTATCTTGGTGAAGGAGGAGAGAATAAGCTTGACTTGAGTTTAATGCGTTTTATATGCTTTCTGGCCTCTCAAAAAGTGTTGGGTATATAATACAGTACCTGTCTTCGAATTAAGCAGGTAAGAACTTTCACAATTGTTGGGATGGAGTGCAACAGGTAACAAAACATCATTGTGGATAGTGTCTATTTGAGTTATAAAAGTAGTTTCTCATATTACAAAGTAGGAGAGTTATCATTGGAATTCTTAATGCCCCGTAACGCCTGAGATTTTGTTTTTGTTTCTTATATGTACGACTTTTTATCTTTTATTATTATTTATTATATTATTTATTATGTACGAGTTATATATTTGACACAACACACTTGGGGAAGACGATTAACCAATGCCCATGTGCTATGCAAGGGCTCCATTTTTGTTCTTATTCTTCTGGCCCTACAGAGTACAAGGAAAATAGTAGATATCTTTCCTCTGTAGTCCATAGCTTATTACATGATAAAATACAAGGCTCCCTATAGCGATTAAATAACTCCCCCAAATGGGTAGAGTTATCCCTGGGATTTATACAGATCGAGTGCATAAATTTGACTACTTCCAAATACTTTCTTGAGACTGATTTGACCGGTCTCACAAGCATTTGTCGGTTTGTTGATTGTAGCGCATGTGTAACCGGTAACTTTATATATAGTTTAAGGCATCTACTTGGGAATTGCACACAGCGACTGATAGAATGGCACCGATGATTGTTAAGGGTTAATGCTCATATAGCTTCCTGCATACAAGTCGTATGAGCAAAGTGTTGGCTTTTCACAAGTACGCAGTATGATTTCAGTTTGAAATTGCGGGTCTGATTAAGGTGAATGTGAACATTTTTTTTGTTGTTGAAATGATTGTCACACTCAAGTCAAGCCGTCTCTCCTGTGAAAATGAGCTTAGTCAATGTCACATGCTAGCACCCCAGATGGGAAGTTGAAAGAAAAGAGTAGATTTTGTCACAGTAGACAGATCAGTGACTTTGCAGCCATACGAGACCAACGGGTGCATTCTTTACAGGCAAACTGTAAGGTTAGAAAAAATACCCCCTCCCTCCCCCACCAAGACTTCAAAACACACTGAAACATGTCTCTCCATCTCTCAGTACACTAAAAAAGACCTTGTCATACACTGCATAGAAAGCAGTCCCCGCTTTGGTCAATTAAAAAAGGAAAACAACAACAACAACAACAACAACAACAAAAACAACGATATCAACAAAATAAATGCATTACAATAGTCTCCAAACTAGCCTCTAATAGTTGCCGTATCTATAAGCACTACCTACATAGGCAAAAGTTGGTATTGCATAATTTTCATACATCTGAATTCCTCCCTCCTCGATAGTAACTGGAAGATGAAAAACAAAAACGAAATGACAAAAACGATAACAACAAAAATTAAAGGTTATTAAAAAACCACCGAAAATACTGAAAAAGAATGATGGTTGATTATAAACTTTAAAACGGCGACGATACACAGCCTTGATATGCAATGTAACTGTGAGATAAAGTAGTAAATGAAAGTTACAAATCAACAATGTCACAATTTTCATTCAGAGTACAAAACAATTATCTTATCATAAAAATGTTAATTTCTTTTCTATAATGGTAATAAATGCAGCAAAAAACAAGTGTAGTGATGTCTCTATATTCAAAAGGCAAGGCACGTAATGTGGACTAGTATGTCATCGTGCAAATTAAGAGTATTGGAGAGATTTGTTATAGAAATATATCTGGACTTGGAGAGAGGCCAAGGCAATAGACCTGCCGTGCACAATTCTAGATTTCAGGGACTGCCACCACTGTATCTGGGATGTGAGTGTTCAAGAAGCAAAATGTGCAAACCTCTGCAACCTTGAAGGTTCAGGGTTGCACAAAAGTGTAGATTTTTTGACATACACATACCTTTTCGTGAATGACTTTAACAGCCTGCATTCTTCTTTTTTTCCCCCTCGTCAAGTCATATTATAAACACAAGCTTCATAAGCTGATGGCCAAATGCATATGTTCTTGATTTCAGATGCCATTTTATACACTACGTGTGTTTCAAAAAAAAAAAAAAAATGTAAGTATTTTTTTTCTCACAATAAATAAAAAGCTCCCCATGAGACTGAGTAGGGCTTAATAGAAGTGCTGTCTTGTTCAGTTCTGCACAGGTAGCTTAATGCACACCTTCAAACACATCTCTGCATTTCAGGCTTAGTATTCTTTTCTTTCCATATTTAGATACACGGAAATGCGACTGAAATCAAATCAAATGTTTGTTTTTTTTAAAACCTTTTTACGTTTACGTATTTAAAACAACAAAGTTTCATATTTACCCTCCTTCCTTTAGAGTCTTAGGGCTGACAGACATAGCTTCCCTTCAAAAATTCAATTGCACTTGCCTCTTTCGAGATTTTTAGATAATTTTTTGTCTTTTTTTTATCCTTTTCTAAAGGAGATACGAATTCTTAAAAAACGGGTCAAATCTCTAACCTAAAAATATAGTGTTTTTCTCTTCTTTTTTTACCATAGTAAGAGTTCACAACTCTAAGGAGTATAACTAACTTTTAAGTGGATAGCAGTACAGAATCAACAGGATAACGAGTTTCAGACAAAATAGAAATTGTATCACAGTAAACTGAAATCAAAGAAGAAAAACAAAACACTGAATTCACAATTTGTTCCTATGGTTACATAGTCAATAGTTTGACATGGGAGCCTCTTCTGCAGAAGGGGTAAAGGTCAGAGTTGAATAACTTACAGTCGGGTAATCTACTACCAGCCAGCCTTTGTGTGTTTCAGATCACTTCCCTTGTTTGTAAACCAAGGTTAAAAACTCCCAACAACAGAATGAAGAAGAAGAAGACCACCATCAGACTAAGAGTTGTCATGCTAAATATTAAGGCATCTAAATGTTTTTGTACAGAATACGTCACAGCATTTTGAATGGAAAGGCTCTTCTCACACAATGACTGACTGGCATGGCATAGGGTTAGCTAGAGCGGACCGGATCAGATTCGCTCCAAACCAACTCAAGTCTTCTTGGCCAATGTCCCGATGGGAGGAGGGGTGTGGGGAGGAAAGGGTGGAGGGGGGAGGGGGGACAAAGGACAAACACAATTGTTTTAAGTGCTGCTTGCTGATTATTTCCCCCGTTGCCGACACTTCTTGCGCCCCCCCCCCCCCCCCCCCCCCCCCCTCCGACGGGTCTTCAGTTCTCTGCCTCTGTGTGGAGGAGGGGGGGCTCACCAATGATGTTTATGCTGTAGTTCTGGTGGACATTTGTTGGCAGAATCGGAGTCCCGTTCGTGACTTGGAATGGAACTAAGCTCGCCCAGGTACCAGGACTGTGGAAACACAACAGAGAGAGAAGGAGAGAACAGAAGCGGGTTTTGAGTCACCTGCATTGAGCATCGGAAGCTTTTGAAAGCATAAGTAGAGATAAGACAACAGCACCAATCAGATGCTCTACACGCACAATGATGAAATGCTCTGCAGCAAGTCATTACATTTATACTGTCACACATCACTATTAAATGAACAGTTACACTTTAGAGGTGTAGTCAGCTGAGGGGGAAAAAAAGACAAGGGTTTATTCATAATGTTAAAAACCACATTCAACTACCCAAGTATTTTGTTAGGCAGAACACAATTCTGAGTAATTAGCATTATGTGTTGTTAACATCCGTCATTATTATGCACCGCCAATCGCATTTCTACGAATCAGATTCTATGGCAATGTTTAATGAATATCCCCTAAAACTATTTCAACAAAATGTTCATGCAGACCATTTGACAACAGCGTGTCCCAAGTCCACTATAGACTCATCCCTCTTACCCAATCACTTCCCACCGGGCACAGACATCAATTCAACGTCGATTCCACGTTGGTTCAATGTAATTCCCTTGAAATGACGTGGAAACAACGTTGATTCAGCCAGTGTGTGCCCAGTCCGTTTGCTTTACCCAGGAAGAATGATGGAAAGGCCTTATGTCTAGTCTAAACAGTCTATGGTTCGAGGGGGACACAGTCAAACAAAGCGCTTCCGGTGTTTTCCACCGATTCCTCTGAGGAGGATGTCAAGCGAGGATCACACCTAATTCCATATCGACAGACCCTCTCCATGTTGATCAATGGCGCTACAGAAGGGGGTTGGGGTCTTTACAAATCCGCCACATCCCTATTCGACGCACGCTAAAGCAACACAACACAGCGATTGTTCGCAGGAGGCGCAAACTGAAAACGCGGTCTGCCTGCGAAACAAACAGTCTGTTGTTCTCAAGGGGCTCAATGATACGTACATGTTGAATAATTAATCAATTACCCCCACTACCCACTACATCTGAAATACCTGTCTCGCACAATTGCTACATTATAGGCCAACACTATATACAGAGCCTGGTATACAGACACTAGACAGGAGGAGGATATAGCGTTTGGGGTGCAAAGAATGAGGGATATGTTTGAAAGGTTATGTAGGTTAACCAAGTCCCTCCACTGTTTCCATGCAGGTGTAAGCCTTCCTCGATAAAGAGAGAGAAAAAGAAGTTGATTATTGTTGTCAGTGGGATTGGAAGACGAGCTAACGGGGGAAGAGGAGAGGAGAGGGGACCGGATATGGTGAAACACAGACTTAATTCCCCCCCCGAGGCTGTCCCATCTGACACGACTGTCTGTCTGTGTCCATGAATGGTGTCTAATGATCTGGTCTGCATTTCCTACAAAACACTTCTCCTAGTGGCTCAGCCTCAACTAAAATCAACGGGAACCACATGTTCAATACCTGTTTCTAAGGGGATCAGACTCCTTAGAAAATAAAACAAGAAAGGAAAAAAGAGAGAAGGAGAGGAGGGAAGGAGAGAGAAAGACTAAGAATTAAAGAAAGAAAGAGAGCGAGAGAAACAGAAAATTTGACAACTACATTTTTAAGTGGAAAATGTTGGAAGCCAGATCCAGTCCTATAAAGGGTTAAAACACCAGAGATGATCTACACAGGCTATTTGGGCAGGGCTTTTTTCTCCTCCTTACTCCCTTCTCTTTGGACCCCTTCCCTTCATCATTCTCACTCTTAATTTCTCTCCCTCACTCTCTTTGCCTCTAACTCTCGCTCTCTTTGCCTCTAACTCTCGCTCTCTCTCCTCTTCTCCTCTCTCTCTCTCTCTCTCTCTCTCTCTCTCTCTCTCTCTCTCTCTCTCTCTCTCTCTCTCTCTCTCTCTCTCTCGCTCTCTCTCTTTGCCTCTAACTCTAACTCTCTCTCTCTCTCTCTCTTCTCTCTCTCTCTCTCTCTCTCTCTCTCTCTCTCTCTCTCTCTCTCTCTCGCTCTCTTGCCTCTACACTCTCTCTCTCTCTCTCTCTCTCGTCTCTCTTTCTCCAACTCTCGCTCTCTTTGCCTCCAACTCTCGCTCTCTTTGCCTCCAACTCTCGCTCTCTTTGCCTCCAACTCTCTCTCGCTCTCTCGCTCTCTTTGCCTCCAACTCTCGCTCTCTTGCCTCCAACTCTCTCTTCTCGCGCGCTCTTTGCTCCAACTCTCGCTCTCTCTCGTCTCTTTGCCTCCAACTCTCGCTCTCTCTCTCTCTCTCTCTCTTTGCCTCCAACTCTCGCTCTCTCTCGCTGTCTTTGCCTCCAACTCTCGCTCTCCCTCGCTCTCTTTGCCTCCAACTCTCGCTCTCTCTCTCACTCTCTTGCCTCCAACTCTCTCTCTCTCTTCCTCTCGCTCTCTTGCCTCCAACTCTCGCTCTCGCTCTCTTTGCCTCCAACTCTCTCTCTCTCCGCCTCTGCTTTGCCTCAACTCTCGCTCTCTCTCTCGCTCTCTTTGCCTCCAACTCTCGCTCTTTCTCCACTCTTCGTTTGCTCCAACTCTCGGCTCTCTCTCTCGCTCTCTTTGCCTCCAACTCTCGCTCTCTCTCTCGCTCTCTTTGCCTCCAACTCTCTCTCTCTCTCTGCCTCTAACTCTCTAACTCTCGCTCTCTTTGCCTCTCTCTGCATCTAACACACCCTCTGCCTCTAACACACCCTCTGCCTCTAACACACCCTCTGCCTCTAACACACTCTCACGTTGCCTCTGCCTCACTCTCTTTTTGCCTCTGCCTCTCTCTCTAACTCACTCTCTCGCTCTGCCTCTAACTCACTCTCTCTCTCTCTGCCTCTAACTCTCTCTTTGCCTCTAACTCTCTCGCTCTCTCTTTGCCTCTAACATTCTCTCTCTATTTGCCTCTAACTCTCTCTAACTCTCTCTCTCTCTTTGCCTCTAACTCTCTCTAACTCTCTCTCTCTCACCCTCACTCTCTCCTGCCAAAAAATCATCTGACAGGAAATGAGAGATTACGTTTTTTCCTACCTTGCTGAACAAAGAAAGCTCAGAGCAGGCTAGTTCCCTGCAGCATTCTCTTCTTCCCTCCTCTCTCCCTAACAGACACACACACACACACACACACACACACCCTCTCTTTCTCTCCCACTCCGTGTCTTACTCTAAAGGCCTTCTCAGGTGAAGACAGAGTAGACACATTAAAAGGTACTATACAGTCCATCACACTGTCAATCCCATACAATTACATATAGAATTACAGGATCTCTTTGATCAATCCATATTACTATTCCATTTCTCCAAATGACTCTTTGTATACTAAAAAGATGACGTCTATGTTTGAGTTGGGGATGTCATTCATTAAGCCCAAGTTCCCTTCGCCAACACAGGTCTGCAGGTGGCTTCAGACGAGGGCACACACAATCCCTAATGAGAAAAACAACTTCCTTCATGGTCACCCCCTACCTTTACCCATGGCCACCTTTAGCCCTATCTTAGAGCTCCACGGCCCCAAATCACACTAATTCTCCTCCACACAAGCGGAGCTCCAGTGTCCAGTGGGCTTCATTTAAGGATTAACCCATCGGAATTAGATTATCTAATGGCATCTTAATGGATTGCTGACCCATTTCCTGTCGAACGGCAACATGCAAGTGTGGGAGTGTTTTATTTTGGGTCCTACTGTGAGGGACTATATAGGACGCAGAAGTGGGCGCAAGGCAATACAAACACGTGTGATCTGCATACAATGCCACTTAAAAGCAGTGCATTCAGATTCTCAATCCAGAGAACAAACCTTCGCTAGGGAAATGACGGCATACTTCCTCTTTCTCTGAGATTACTAGTGCGAAGGAGCAGTGAAGGCATTAGGATAAGACAAGACAAGAGAAAAATCAATGCAATGTCTCAATAGTCCACGAGGGATGATGCACCAGGTTATTTAGACTGTCGGTACTTTGCTGAGAAGAATACGGAATACCTCATCTACCCCCGAGAGTCAGATTACCAAGACATCGCTCGGTCTGGGGTGTAAGTAAAGGTTGCAGGTGACATGAACTTTCATGTCAGGGTCAATATAGTGCCAAGTTCCCTATTGTCAACTAAAGTGTTCTACAGATTCAGTTAGCAATCTATCCTGGCAGTCTTCGGCAACGTTTGAATTCCGTTTCTGTCAGACAGACACTAAAGCTCACCCAGCTCGTTATGCTTTCGTTTCTGGACAAATCAACAGAAGACAATAAACTTGAGCTATTCTCTCTTGAAGTCCTTATCTTTCAAGAGGCAATACTGATGATTTTATGAACTCTCTTACAGAAAATATGGAAACCGTTAAAAGCCACACTTCACTGCAAATGTACACGGCAATGAATGAATCTGAATTTTGGTATCCTGACGGTGCTCGTGAATCAATCAATCATGTATGACAAGAAATGTGTTATTCTTTCACTGCAGCTCTCATCGCTCCTATATACTGTACGATCAGGAGTCGAGTCTCTGTTAGTCATGTCTGAGCAGCGAGAGAGAGCAGCGAGAGAGAGCAGCAAGAGAGAGAGAGAGAGAGAGGCCTCCTTGCAGCTCGGGCACATATTTCCTCTTACCTCCACTGGTCTATTAGGAGGCCTAGAGAAGGGGCTCTCAAAAAAAAACTGTAACCTCACAGAGGGCAGAGTAGGCCGGACGGAGGCTTTAAGAGCACACACGCACAGCCCGTCTCTCCCTATGTCCTATTAGCTATACAGTTATGTTCTACCATTTTCAGAACAAGGGGAAACTAATGAGGAAACGCTGAGCTATGGGTTCTCTGGCAGACACGGCCCTGTTAAATTGAAGTTAACACGTTTTCCAAGGAGAGAGTGAGACAGCAGGGAAGAGAGAGAGAGAGGAGAGAGAGAGAGAGAGAGGAGAGAAGAGAGAGAGAGAGAGAGAGAGAGAGAGAGAGAGAGAGAGAGAGAGAGAGAGAGAAAAAGCAGAGAGAGAGAGAGAGAGAGAGAGAGAGACGAGAGACGAGAGAGGGCGAGCAATTTGACAGAGGTACGTGTCTCTTAAGTGGGAAGAGGAGGGGGATTCGTAGACAAAGCCGGAGACTGGCCGCATCGTGGAGGTGGTCAGAGAAAGGAGCTTCTGTCTCCTAAAAGCAGTTGAGACTCAATACAACCAACAAAAGGTACGCAAGAAAATAATTGAAGAAAGAAAAAAGAGTTATAACTTCCAGCTATGCGCCCTGGGTCAGGAGTACGTGTATCTTGTAAAGTCGGAAAGGAGTGGTGATCTGAAGGGACAAAATGCCCTGTGGAGGCAGCGTGCTGTGGCCGCACGACTCCATGATCACTAGCAGGGAGAAGAAGAGTGGAGGTGACGATCCCCCGGCAGGATTGCACGAAGGATATAACTGATTGTATCCGCGGGTAGAGCTGTCACAACGCGGCGCAGGGAAGGAAGACGTGTCGCACTGCCAACCTAAGGATGTCGGTTTTTATGTGTGGTCTTGTCACAGAGGCATAACGTTCACGTCGAGAGCAACCGAGCCATCCAACCCAAAGGACTATGTACTAAGCGCCTCGAGCAAAAAAATAAATGGGATAAAGGTAGATGGATGTTGCATATGGGGAGAGAAAGGAAAAAAGGTAAAGACAATAGATGGGCAGTCGAAGCTATAGCACGTCAAATGGCAGAGTGAGCGGGATAGCCAGGTGGTAGCGATGAGAGTGAGCGTACGCCAAAAAAGAGCAGTGGCGGGAAACATGAGTGCAGGCGTGAGTGAAGCAACCAGACACTGAAGCAGAGAGCACATGGAAAATAAAGGGAAAGCAATAAAGAAAAAAAAACTTGAAACAGAGATGAATTAATAACGAGAAACAGGGGAAGATGGAAAAAAGAGCAACATAAGAAAGGAAATGAAAGGAAAGAAAGGAAAGAAAAGACAGGAGCAGCACTGGTTAACCATAGCTTGGTGAAGCCTGGCTATTCTTGGTCTGGACGGAGAAATCATTTCCCGACTAAGATCTAGAACCCAGTAGCAAATAAAGTCTGCGCACCGGTGTGCACAGCAGTGTAGTATACACAGGCATGCTAGACGATAGCAGAATACCCCTTGGAAACTTGTCCAGTAACACACACAGTGAACAGGTAACGTTACTCCTACTGTATCTAGGACCTAACACACTCCAAATACCTCGATATCTTATTTGGCACTGTTATTGCTTGGTTGAACATTCCTCTGGCAGTCTAGATGATGATCATAATGACTACACATGTATCTACACAAATGAGCGGAGGGTTAGAGCCTACTGGGTCTAGTGAGTGTAGGTTCAACAGATTGTTCACATTCTTTATGGGTATGTTGTAGTGGCGCAGAATGAAAGAATGCAGAAAGTGAGGGTTGAACCCTTGTCTGACACATCTGAAAGGGTAGACTTTAATCAAGGTATGAATGAACTTGGTAACACTCACAGTATATATTTGTGTGTGTGGTGCTGTGTGTGTTGTGGTGTGTGTGTGTGTGTGTGTGTGTTGTGTGTTGTGTGGTGTGTGTGTGTGTGTGTGTGTGGGGTGTGTGTGTGTTGTGTGTGTGTGTGTGTGTGTGTGTGTGTGTGTGTGTGTGTGTGTGTGTTGACGCGTGCGCGCACGTGTGCGTGTGCGTGTTGTGTGCTTCATCAGACATTTGTAGACAAGTGATAGAGAGATTGTTTTGAAATAATGGAAACGTTACCTTTGCCAAGCAATCCCCAAGAGTATCCTCAGAGCCACTGGGGCCATAATGCTGCCGTTTTGATTCATGGTCAGTCACATATCCTGAGCTGTCAATTGAAACTAGCAATCAGACACGGAGCCAGTACACAACTCTTCACAATTCACTTTGATAATCGAGCTTCGTACACAAAGTTACTTTAACAATGTCACTAGGGAAACAAAGAGCAGCAGGCAAACAAAGGCCTATAAAGCTAGAGAAAGATAGAGGCAAAACTTGGCCCCCAGAAGACGCCTACGCGCAAATATTACAAGCTCTAGTTGTATATAAACATAAACCTGATGATAGGACAGTCATTATCAAGTTCGCAGTTAACATTAGATCATCGTTCTACAGTTAAAATATAGGGAAGAGAGCATGGAGAATTGTCATCACAATGAGTTAACTGAATTTCTAAAATCTGACCTGGAAGCAAAGAAGAGGTTAGTTTACAGGATGTGAGTCATGTCAAAAGTCAGTCATTCAGCTTATAGTTCATAGGCAGTATACTATGGTTAAGCCCATTGGGGCCATCATTCCACAGGTTAATGCATGTTGTACTGGCTACTATGTAGTAATTCAATGTTTTCGCATACATGTAACAGCCCCTTTATAAAGAGTAGCAAGTAGTGTGCCATATGTGTTAGAGCCGCTATGGGGCATGCATTATACACGAGTGTATCATGGTTACTGTGCTACATGTAGGATTGCATTGCTGTTCGTTGAGGCCTCTGTCTTTATTGCAGAGACATAAGTTCTAAGCTCTATGCGAAGTAGACGAAGTCCCGCTGAAACTCGGTTATATGGTAGCGAGATAAGAGCTCAGTGAGCTAGATGGAGAGATTGGGAAGGTAAGATACGGGCTGCCTGGCTTGTCTCTAATGTTCAACAAATAACAACACAGACACTTGCGCGCAGTGCACACACCACACAACACACAACACTTAAATGTACACTTACACAAACACCACACATGAATACACATTCTCCTATCCCATGCAATTATTCACACGGCACGTATCCACGATCCAGTGGAGAGCCATCTCAGCCAATACCCAGCTAACCTTGCACCTTTAGTCAACACAATCAACACATCATTTGGTAATGCATCGTGGAAAAAGTGCCTCGGTGAGCAATCTCCCCCGCCGCTGTGGCAAACTGAAGAGCTCTTAAGGTGGTTTAATCATCAGTAATATCTCAACACTGAATATTCAAAACCCACTTAGGATGGTCGATAACATTAGCCACTGTACACACAGCACGCTGAACGGTTTTTCCAACTGCTGCACTACCATTTGAGGTGAATTACTGATTTCTCTGAGTTCTTGTGTTTTTTGTGCGTATCGAAATGTGGAAGCATCTGCCGATATTAACTAGCCAATGGTAAGAAACAAACTAAAAAAAACGTACGCACACCACACACACACCCAACAAAGGAGGATATAAACAGAGGTCGTGACTCAATTTCTTAAAATCATATAGCCCCTAATTCCTCCAATACCAGGCTCTACTACAGCAGTGGATGGTTAAGTCTCTAGCCTTATCCTTTCTACTAGTACAAGAGCCAGGTGCTGTCATACATCACACAGCACACAACACTCTACACGCCTCCTACACTACCAGCAGTCTGCTGCTCTGCTCTGACAAGCTTTGAGCAGGAAACGCTCTGGCTGTGCAGACGGCTCTACCCCCCCCCCCCCCCCCCCCCGCCCCCCGCCCACGCTCTGTGCCAGGCCTGCCAGCACTCCTCTAGGGGGGCTCGCCATCTGTCTGCCAGCCTGCCAGATCACAGCGGCAGGGGTAAGAGGGACAGGGAAGACGTCGCCGGGAACGTTAGGGGAACGTTAGCAAAACAGATGCAGGCAGAATGGGATTAGCAGGCTTGCTTAATATACCAATGTCATCTGATCACCGAACGTTCCCACTGGAGCACATGGTGGAGGAAACAAGTCCCTTTAAGGGTTATACCAAGGAGAAGACATGAATGAAGTTTTTTTTCCTTTTCTCCTAACTGATTTTCCACTAGAGATTGTTGTTTGGAAGGAGGAGGGGTGTGGAAGGTGTGTGTTTTTGGGGGGGGGGGGGTTGTAGAATAGGCCCTGGGGACATTGGGGTTCTGACTACACTTTATCTCTGGAATATCGCCTGTGACTGCATCGGAAACACGACACCTTAAGTCGGTGAAACTAATCCACCTCGTATGTCTCCTCACTCCACCCAACCAGCCTCAGAACAAAGGTCTCCCTTAAACACACAGGAGAAAAGTGTCAGTGCATCTCATAACTCYACCAAATAATTATCCAGAGCCGGGGTGACTGACAATAACAACAAAGGGAGAGTATCTATGACATTGTTTACTCCACAGGGAACAGCGGCCTAGTGTCATAAACCACAGGTTAAAAGACCTAGCTTCTTAGGTTTAAATCATCCTGAACCACAGAACACACACACAAAGCCTGACTAATATAAGATTAGCATGATGAATGGCTATTGTATTGTATTTCCTCCAGGTCTATTTCTATTCATTCAGTATTCAGTGGCAGTGTTAGGGTAAAGAATACTACGTAAACTATACTAAAAATAGAATATTACAAACTATTGTTCTTAATTAACCTACCTGGTTAAATACAAGTTAAATAAATGAAAGAAATCTATCAAACAAAAAAGGGGTCTTATTTAGTCTATCGGCCAATGAGACAGCATTGAGCTCAGCTGCTGCTTAGTGAGTTAACTGACAGAAGTAGCAAGGCTACTAAAAAATGTGGCATATAAACTCCACACACGCATGGACACACATGCTGTGCAAAAGAGTCCTCCCCGCTATAGAGAAGTATAGCATCGTTAACAAAACAGCACATTTTCTGCCTGCTCTACCAAGCTGCAGAGAAATACAGGCCAGGCTTTGTCATTACGCTCAACAGGAACAGTGGAGAAGAAAAMCCACTGATTATTATGTAGCTGCGTGCAGATGCATTAAATTAAGCATGGTTGAAAACACTTGGCCTCGGACCAGCGTGTGTGAGTGTGTGTGTCTGTGTGTGTGTGTGGGGGGGAGTTCATGAGGAGGAGCTGGCGCTCCAAGCCTCATTTTTCCACCCTCGCCAACCGCAATGCTCCTAACCTCACACACAATTCAGCCGCCACGCGGCCACATCTGCCCGGTCTGGCCGCCGGGACGACCGCTCGACGCCAACAACACCAAACAGTCTGGCCCTGGTCTGTATCATACACTGTCTGTTCACGTGTCTCAGGCTGAATATTGTGACTTCCAGAACAGCATGTGAAGAATAGCACACATTTTTGAATAGGTACTGAACCACGACGGAGGAGTAATTGACATATTTGTCTGTCTTTGTGTGCACATTCTTACTTTTGTACTTGCTTTTGAAACCATTATTTTGTTCTTCAACGGACTGCGAAATTAAGCTAAACAAATTGTKTTAAGGGAATACTGGTCTCTTTTTATATGTCTGTGACTTATTGGCATACAGCAAAATATTTGTAGAAAACTGTAGAGCACATTACACCCTCATCATACTACTGTACTTCTATTTACTTTCTGCCCCATACCGAAAATTATTTGGTAAAATATATTTATAAATATGAATTACATAGTATATGTAATATGGTATATGGAACCTAATATGGTATATACCATTCCAGTATATGAATGGTAACAAAAAGTGCCCAAACACTCCCCTACGTATTTACAGTGCCTTCAGAAAGTATTCACACCCCTTGACTTATTCTACATTTTGTTGTTACAGCCTGAATTCAAAACGAATTACATTTATAATTTTTGCTCACCCATCTACACACAATACCCCATATTGACAAAGTGAAAACATGTTTTTACAAATGTTTGAACATTTATTGAAAATGAAATACAGAAATATCTCATTTACATAAGTATTCACACCCCTGAGTCAATACACGCTAGAATCCCCTTTGGCAGCAATTGCAGCTGTGAGTCTTTCTGGGTAAGTCTAAGAGTTTTGCACACCTGGATTGTACAATATTTTCAAATTGTTCTTTTAACAATTCTTAAAGCCTCTGTCAAGTCGGTTGTTGATCATTGCTAGACAGACATTTTCAAGTCTTGCTATAGATTTTCAAGTCAGTTTAAGCCCAACTATAACTACTGTAGGTCACTCAAGAACATTCAAATGTCGTCTTGGTAGGCAACTCCAGTGTATATTTGGCCTTGTGTTTTAGGTTATTGTCCTGCTGAAAGGTGAACTTGTCTCCCAGTGTCTGTTGGAAAGCAGACCGAACCAGGTTTTCTATGATTTCTTTCTGTGCTTAGCTCTATTCTGTTTCTTTTTATCCTGAAAGAATCCCTCGTCCTTGCTGATGACAAGCATACCCATAACATGATGCAGCCACCACCATGCTTGAACATATGAACAGTGGTAATCAGTGATGTGTTGTGTTGAATTTGCCCCAATATAACACTTTGTATTCAAAACATAAAGTTAATTTCTTTGTCACCTTTTTTGCAGTTTTACTTTAGTGCCTTATTGCAAACATGATGCATGTTATGGAATATTTTTATTCTGTACAGGCTTACTTCTTTTCATTTAGTATTGTGGAGTAACTACAATGTTGTAGGGGATGGCAGGTAGCCTAGTGGTTAGAGCGCTGGACTTGTACCCGAAAGGTTGCAAGATCGAATCCCTGAGCTGACAAGGTAAAAATCTGTTGTTCTGCCCCTGAACAAGGCAGTTAACCCACTGWTCCTAGGCTGTCATTGAAAATAAGAATTTGTTCTGCCTAGATAAATAAAACATGTTCAGTTTTCTATCACAGCCATTAAACTCTGAAACTGTTTTAAAGTCTCCATTGGCCTCATGGTGAGATCCCTGAGCGGTTTCCTTCCTCTCCAGCTAGTGGGTGTATTGATACACAATCCAAATTAATAACTTCACCATGCTCAATGGGATATTCAATGCCTGCCCCCCCCCCCCCCTACCTACCAATGCCTCCTTTGTGAGGCATTGGAAAACCTCCCTGGTCTTTGTGGGTGAATCTGTGTTTGAAATTCACTGTCGGATCTAACAGATAATTGTATGTGTGGGGTACATTCAAAAAATGTGGTAGTCATTCAAAAATCATGTTAAACACTACTATTGCACACAGTGAGTCCATGCAACTTATTATGTGACTTATTAAGCACATGTTTACTTATTTAGGCTTGCCACGACAAAGGGGTTGAATACTTTTTGACTTTTAATTTTTTATTAATATCTAAACATTTCTATTGTGTGTAGCACAGTGACATAAAATCACAGTTTAATCCATTTTAAATTCAGGCTGTAACACAACAAAATGTGGAAAAAGTCAAGGGGTATGAATACTTTCTGAAAGCACTCTATTAGGACAGTGAAGCTAAAACATTTACATTTGGCTCTATACTCCAGCATTTGGATTTGAGATCAAATGTTTTATATATGAGGTGACAGTACAGAATGTCACTTTTTATTTGAGGGTATTAACATGCTTATCTATTTGACCGTTTATAAATGAAAGCATTTCATGTGTCTAGTCCCCCTATTTGAAGGTGTCATAAGTATTTGATCAAATTAATTTATATGTATTGAAGTAGTCCAAAATGTTGTATTTGGTCCCATATTCCTTGCACGCTATGACTACATAAAGTCTGTGACTGTTGGATGCATTTGTAGTTTGTTTTGGCTGTTTCGGAGTATGTTGTCACTAATAAATCAGATAAGTGAAAACAGATATGTATGAAAATACCCTCAAATAAAAGGTTCTGTACTACCGCCTTATATGAAACAATTGATCTCAAATCCAAAATGATGGAGTATTGAGCCAAATTAGTTTTAGCTTCACTGTCCAAATAGATACATAGGGGAGTATTCGTCTCAACTACACCATTACAGTGCATTTACTGTCACTTACTGGAGCGAACACTTTGAGAAACAGTTCATTTCTGTGATCGTTTCACTTCTCAGACTCCGCATGTATCTGTGCGAGAACCGACGATAAGGTCTCACTCTCAGATAGAATGAAATATCTCTGTGGTCTCAGATCCCTTTTGGAGAGGTTGAGAGGAAGGAAGGGAAGAAGGGACGGAAGAGGGGAGGAGAGGATGTGAAAGAAGAGCAGTGGTAATGTGTCTCACCTGTTGCTGGTGAAGAAAGGCCGGATCTCTAGGGCTCAGTCCTACAAAACGATTGGCTGTGGGGGTGCCCGGTGCTGAGTATCCTGGAGGAGCAAACACACAAACACAGACAGACAGAGAGACACATTGACACAATGAGAAAATATTACATTGATTGATTCTTTATAAAGTGCGCAAAATGGTAACTGCTAGAGTAATGGGGTACAGAGGGGTTTTGTAGTGCCAGGAAGAGAGAAGGAAAGGGAGCTCACCGTTGTACTCACCTTCTGATGTGATGGGCTTGGTGTCGGGCATGGAGAGAGAGACGGGTCGCACTGTGCCATGGTGCGGAGAGGGGGCCAGGACTGGGGTGAAGTGGCCTGGAACCTTCCCCACCTGGCCACTGCTGTTAGCCTGGGAAGGGGGGGGGGGGTCAAAGACAGGGAAACAAAATAGAGGGGGCAGTTAGTGACACAACTCCTGTAGTATTTAAACTGTGGCCACTTGACAAATCCCACTGGGCACAGACGTCAATTTCATTGAAATTACTTGGAATCGTTAAAGAAAAGAAACGACATTAAAGTGTGTTTTACAGTATTGTTTGCACAGTCAGTTCAGTGCTGTGTTGTGTGGGAAAATGTCGCCCTCACTTGACACAGAGAGAGAGAAGGAGAGAGAGAGAGAGGAGAGAGAGAGAGAGAGAGAGAGAGAGAGGAGGAAGAGAGAGAGAGAGAGAGAGAGAGAGAGAGAGAGAGAGAGGAGAGAGAGAGAGAGAGAGAGAAGGAGAGCGAGCGAGCGAGAGAGAGAGAGAGAGAGAGAGAGAGAGGGAGAGAGAGAGAGAGAGAGAGAGAGAGAGAGAGAGAGAGAAAGGGGCTGATAGTAGGGGCGAGAATGATGAAGGGAGGGGGTCCAAGGAGAAAGGAGTATGGAGGAAGGGAGAACAGCCCTGCCCAAATAGCCTGTGTAGATCATCTCTAGTGTTTTAAGAGAGAAAAGGAGCTAGTGGGAGCTACTCTTTCAGACTGCGGGAGACGGTCTGTGGTGTATTGGGCTCTTCGGCGCCCCAAGTTCAAACCTCAAATACGCCTTTATGAAAAAGAATTGTGTCCACAGGGTTCCTTAAAAATGTGAATAGAATGTTTAATTAGAGTGTAATATAATCTGCGTTAAAGCAAGCATAAAAACATTCTGGCTGCCGTCCATGGGATTATAAGAGCTGTTTTATTTGCCGAGACGCCCTCCTCTGCACACCCACACCACACACACACACACACACCACACCAAACACCCCCCTTCTCCCATCCAGCACTGTGTAGGAGAGGGGCCAGTAATTCCGCCAAAAGAGAGCAGAGGCCCCGGCAACGGCAAATATTTACGGCCTTTATCGTTCCCTGTGGTTTTGTCTGAAGTAACAGTCCCGGGCCGCATAGATCCAGCCTCGTCTATGAGCCCATTGTTTTCAGTGAGAACAGCGGGATATAAAACTCACATAAATATCTCACGGCTCTCTCATCTCTCTATGGCTGCCCCCTCCCTCCCTCCCTCCCTGCCCCCCCCCCCCCCCCCCCCCCCACACACACCCACACACACACACACTCCCAGCACAGTGACACAAGGCTTTTAGTGTGTACCCAGACAGTTAATGTATAAAGTCTTCTGTCAGGTTTATCAGAAGTTCGTGAAAAAAAACTGTTATGACCCTCTGTAATTATATTTGTTTTATGAAAAAGGGCCTGGATTTTCTTTGGAATATTGAGTTAGTGGTTTTTACAGTGTATATTTTTACATTTAGGCTCTTATCAAAATAGACCTATAGAGTATTTCAGTTAGATCAGCATTCAGTCATTGCATAAAGGGATTTTTCTGCACTTTCAAAAGTGTTTAGATCACAACAGCAGCATATTCTAAATGGAGGGGGTTAAACTTGACACTTGATTAAGAACCTGGCTGAGAAGTCACCCGGTGCGTCCAACGGCACTGCCAATTCCTAAATCCTGTGTCAACTCCCTCCATCCAATGCTGTGCAAAACAAATGTACCCCAGAAAGACTAGTGCTGTGAAGACACTATGTGCAATGATTGAACTAATGATCATAAACATTGTCCACCCGTTTTCATGTGTCAAATGTTATAAAGCACCCAATCCCCAAAAATAATTCTCAAGGTGAAGGCTAACTATTAAGATTGCCACTTAAATTGGAAGGAGCTAAAATAATGTACAGGAAAGTGGCATTTGATCAACATTCAATTGTTGTAAAAATGTCAAGGCACAATTGTATGRGGCAGGTATTATTTTTGACATAGACAAGAAAATTTAGAAGTACATTTTTCAATTCAATAATTGGTTTATTAGAGAAAAATTGAATTCATTATGAAATTAAATGAAAACTCAACTGATACTTGATTCAATCATCACATTGAAAAGTGTACTACAGTATAGCCAAGCTGGTGCAGTGTCCTTTAACTACTCGTAGTGTTAAATATCCATTGTTTTTCATCAAACGTTTGCCATAAAACACATTTTCCACTAAAATCCCGAACTTCACATCCAATCATATCCCTGTTCACAAACACTGTCAGTCAGTTAGGCCTACTGAGGAGAGAGATTGTACACAGTCAAGTTCTCTTAAATAAAATAAGTGAAATAGGAATGTAGCCCAACCCGACTCCCCTCCAGTGTGCTGCAGTTCACACTCACCTGGCTGCTCTGTGGGCTGGACGGGTCGTAGCTGGGCACGTAGCTCTTCAGGGAGTCAGGGGGGTTGAGATGGGGTGGGTAGCGGATGGTGGGGTGAGAGAAGTAGGGTGACGGGGCAGGGGGCAAGATGGCCGAGAACTGAAGGGGGGAGTGGGGTGGAGGGCTCCTCGTCGATATAACTAAGGGGATAGGGAGAGAGGGAGGGAAACAGAGAAAGGAAGAAACAGAGAAAGAAACAGGGGAAGACAGACAGACAAGACAGATAGACAGAGAGACACATTTAGAGAGGGAGGGAGGGAGAAAAACAAACTATTGAAAAATTCACTAATGGAGAACAAAAACGTACACATTACAATCCCAACTAATTCAAAGGACTTTTGGGGGAAGGCTGAGGGGGATGCATGACAAAAACACTTTCAGTTCAAACACTTTCTTGTAGAGGTCACTGTAGGTCACTGAGTGAGCATGTCTAGACTTAGTAGGGGGGCAGGTGCTTAGCCTACTGACCACTGTGTCCGACCCCTGTAAGTCCGGGGTGGTGGTGCTGGGGGAAAGTGCTCAGTCTGGAGGAGGAGTCCTGCGGGGAGGTGGGGCTGAACAAGGGCTTCTCTGGCTTCTTCATGGTGGGAGACGACATGTCTGGAGGAGAGGAAACACATACACACCTGGTCAAGGGGAGGTTACCTGGCAACCACAGAGCCACACGCACAGACGCTGACAGAAGTAGCATCGCTGTTCTTGCTGCGACATCTTTCAAACATACTCCCATGCTGTGGCGTGATGGCAGTCATAGTATAGGCTTGCCATCGCTGTCATTTGACACTTTTGACATGTTTTCTAATGTCTATATGCAAGGTACTGTATGACAATAGGACTGAACATGAAAAAGAATGGACTCCGAAACCTCATGTTCTGTGACAGCAGCTGCTCTCCCCTGACCGTGGTTCAAGCTCAAGTGTCCCCGGCCCTGTCACAAGACCTTCATTCCTACCTCTCTCCCTCTCTCTCTCTCTTCCTCTCTTCCTCCCCACAATAGAGAAGAATCCACCTGAAGAGGGAAAGGTGACTCATACCAAACCAGGAAAGGAACAAAGACCTCAGGAATCCAGGGGAATTCCCCACTCAGAATTTTGTAAAAGGAAGGAGCTTAAGTTGTTTCATTTTTTTTTTTTTTTTTAGCAACATGAGCAATACCTCAGACAAGATGGATGGATCTTTCATTTTTGAAGACGTTCAGACTATGGTACCACCCCACTGTGCACATGGTTGAATCAACGTTGTTTCCGACGTGGAATAGACGTTGAATTGATGTCTGGGACCAGTGGGACAGTTGGTTTTTTACTTGTTCTTATGTGGTGTAACATTCCCTCAAATATATTCTTGACATTTCCTAAAATGACAGAATTACACGATGGACACTTATGGAGAGAGACCTATAATTGGAAAAACGTTGAAGTTAACGTCAACAGACTTCTCTTACAAAAAAGTCGCACTGGTCTGAGAACTGATCAATGTAAAATCCTAGAATTCACTTAGAATCCCTAGATAACAACACGTCGTTATATGTCAAAATGATTTCACTTTATGAACTCTGTTACTTCACGTTCCACCCCAAAAATGAGCGAGTAAACCAGGGTGTGCTCAGGCTAGGGTGTCCCAGACAGACGAAAGGGCTATGAATCCTATCAAGCAGATATCTAGCTATGAAATGCACCACCGGGTTAGTATGAGGAGCCAGGATTAAGTACTGCACATTTCGTAGGAGCATAGATATGAAAAACCTTCTTCTTCATTGCAAACAGCTGTTCGTTATCAAACCAGTTGCTGACTGACAATTTGAGAGCAGTGCCAAAAAATATGTAAGGGGAGTGGCTAGGTATACATAACTCCACAACATGGCGTCAGCTGTACTGTAACAGTGAAAGGCATTTCAGTGAGCTTACTTTTGAGGACAAAAAAACTGAATTACGCCTAATCCATGTGCATTTTAAAAGGGTTTTGTCGGACTAGGCATGTAAAATAAATGTCAGTTTGGCACTTTGGACAGCCTCACATCAGTTTAATATCAATCCACTTATTTTTTTATTCCCTCTTTACAGAGTAGTCATTTTCCATGAATTTCCTGATCTCTCCTCTCCTCTTCTCCATAGCCATTACATTTCAGCATGTGTTCACCCCGATACTGAAAGGTAAAAACACAGAACAGCGGGAGAAGGAAGGGGGGGAAAAAACAGTAAATCCCAACGAAGTTTCGTTTAAAAAAGCGAGGGGAAAAAAACACCTTATGCTGTTTGATGTTGGGACATTCTGTACCCTAAGTGTTTTATCTGTCGTAGGGTAGTGAGATGAGAGGTGTCCCTCTCCCTTCCACTCTAGGGCTTGAGCCCTGGGGGAAGAAGGGGGAATGTGTCTGTGTGTGTCGGAGGAGAACAATCTGGAAACACGGGACAGTGAGGGCTTAATTAAAAAAGCTACGGGCCCTGGCCTGCACCACGAGACCAGGTAATGAGACATACTGTACACCCCTCCCTGGAGGATCTCTCACACACACCCTCTCTCTCTCGCTGCCTGTCAGTATAGTGGCGTTAGCAGGGCTAGGCACGGGATGGCCCACCAACTGGGCCTGCCACCTGTTGAGTCAGACAGCTCCTCTGAGACCCAGCTAGCTTCAAACAGGGCCCGCCACACCTTCCCATCACTCACTCCACCTCCCTCTCTCTCTCTGACACACACACACACACGCAAACACGTGCCTGGATACGCACACACACACACACACACACACACACACACACACACACACACACACACACACCTGTTAACCCTAGCGTGACCTTTTCAATCTTGCAGTCTAATGACACAACAAGTTTATTAATAAAGTTCTCTACTAAGTCTGCTCACAGCCACAATTGCTACAGCTCTCACTAGCATGTCTTCCTTCTCACTTTCATTGGTGTAACCCTGCATTCCACAATTAAATCGCTACCAGAATGAAGATTCCACTCACATCGCTTCAACATTGCAACTCTCAACACTGCTTCAACACTCCAATACTCCCTCAGATTGGCGAGAAAACAGGAAGCAATGAGGAAGCTCCCAAACTACCAGAGAACTCAACAACCCTCCAAATGAGCTTATCAACAGGGGCATGTTCTCAGTCACGATATTTCCTGTCAACAATTCTGTTACTCACCCAGCCTGTTTGTTCTTATCATAGTTATTCAACAGTAATATTGTAGACCSCCCCCCACACACACACATACACACCTCTCCTCTCACCTTCTCTCTCGTGCCAGGTCCTGCTGCCGCTAGCTGGGGAGCTAGGTGAAGAATAGAAGTCAGGGCCAGTGGGACTGGTCTCCATACTCTCGTCTATGTTGAGGGTCTTGGGCCGTTTACTGGAGAAGAAGGCGGAAAAATGATGAGTCACAACACTGTACGTGTTCTCTGATCCCTGTGTCTCTCTACTGTCACTGCCCCTTGATGTTTGGAAAATGTAATATCTTTACTGCTAACGTATTGTCTAGATGTGTGGGTGTTAATAAAGTTGAACTCGAACAAATGGGCAAAATATGGAAGTACATGATGGAGTAAGATTACAATTTGCCCCTCAGTTTTGCATCTACCCCCCCGCCCTCTATCTCATTCAAAGTTAAGAGGACATGGTGTGATGCGGGAGAAGGAGAGTGGGGTTAAGGCAGGGTCATGCAGTAGACTGACCTGCCAGGCGGGGAGGAGAGGGAGCGATGGAGGCCCACGCTGGAGTTCAGGTCATGGTAGTACGGCTGACTTGGCATGTCGGCCATGGAGAAGTTCACCCCTGCCCCCTGGGTAATGGGCGCTGAAGAGTAGGGAGAGAAAAAGAGGTTACTTCCTGGTCACTGGCCTGCTGATTGGTTGCCTGCTGAAGCTCTGATAGGCTTTTGATATGATGTGACCTTGAGCATGGCCCACAACTTCACTGAAATGATCTCAGTGTACATGATCCCCTCTCACATGACTGAAAATCATTGAACCTTTGCATTCCACCAGCATAATGCAAACTCGTGAACTAGGCCACACACACATCAGCTCTCTGATTGGTCCTATGCTCAGCTGGATCATTCTCAATTACCTATTGTAATTGGTCAAGCACATATGAATAAGTGCATTGAAGTTCACTTTCATGGTGCTCTTATGTGTGATATGCTTTGAGAAACCACAGCCCACCACTGTGTGAAAGTCTACTTTTTTTCACCCTGTGGTTGACAACCGCGAGGGAGGGATATTGTTTCAGGGAGGACAGCTGAGTGTTAACTAGGGCACTGTGTAAAAGCTCCTTCCGCTCTTGAAGCTGCCGCCTGCGATGGTAGCCCTGTGAGGGCAGTGGGTGGGTGGGTAGATTGGTTTGGACTCGACGAGAGACTGGAGTGTGTGGTGGGGTCTGTTGTGGTCTGAGGTTCACCACTGGCATGAGCTCCAACCCCAGCACTGCAGTCTTGGAACTGGCAACCCACGGCAGCCCTGGCATTGGCTACCCAAGGGCATTTGTATTTTAATTTACTGCCAACGAGACTCTCCCTCTCTCTCTCTATTTCCTTCACTCTCTATCTCTCTTTTTGGCATAGCATACTGTGTGTAATACCACTTGCTCTGTCTCCCAGCCAAGTAATTTAACCCCGTCTGTTAAAGAAAATACAACCCTGACTTCTGAATCCAAACAATGCCAGGCACAAAATAACAATGATGCTAAAACACCTGTTCACGCTTTAATTTGAATGTGCATTTTAGAACGGCAAAATCACAGCACTGACTGAATTTCAATTGGCTTAAAAGGTCTACTCCGCAATCCGAAAAACAACAAGTCAAAAATGGCAGTACAAATTACAGAGGGGCTTAATAAAAAACATTAAGTAGAAAACACGAGTTGTATGTCAGTGTCAGTGAGTTCTTAGTGTACCCCAGGCATGTTAGAGGTCAGGACACAACATCCCATAGGTATGTGATAGAACACAACAGCCCTTGAGCCATACAGGTAAATCCTGCCTGAGGGGACCATTGTCCTCAGCTAGCTGGGGAGAGCGATTCCTGAAAGAACATCCGTCATCGTCTTTGAAAAAGGTCAGGCAAGTCTATACAAACACACACGGTCACACAGTCTCACACACACACACACATATACACACCGGTGCACTGTACATACACGTTGTTGTATTCTAATGCTGGAGACTTGCTCGACTGGATTTTCTGTTTTTGTACTGTGAAGCTTGCTGTTTTGAATCGGCAACGAGGATAAGGGGTATTGAGGGCGATGGTGATAAAGTATGTACTTACTTCTGGACACACGCACCAGCTCTGAAACACTGAAGACTCCTGATTTGATGAAGCTGTCTTCCAAGTAAACTGCAGAAACAAAAACCACAGATAGACAATATATCAATGCAACATTAAACCCAATGCTTTGTGTTGTCGTAACTAAGAGTAAGTTACATTCGTAGTGATTCGAGCTGTTGCTAAAGTAATAAATCATGACTTGATTCCCTGCTTACGATACACAGGACGAGCAAAAATTCTTTCCCAAATATTGTTTTCTAAAATAGAGCATCCATCATCTACCCATCAACCATAGCGACACGACTCAACACAGCTCCAGCCTGAATAATGGCAATATTGACAATACTGAAACATGGAGGCTTTGAAGTACAATATGTATGGAGCCCAGAATGTGAGAAAAATAACTATCATGACCCATCAGTCTAGCCTGGTCCCAGATCAGTGTGTGCTGTTTATATGTTTGTCATGACAATAGGAGTCGGCGATATAGCACAAACATAACTGTGACCAGGCTAATGTCAGTCTGTCAGCCATTCAGACAGACATGTCACTGACACCCAAAACGACTTCGACATTTCATCCTTTGATGTTCTGAGCAGGACCATTGGGTGTGCCAACAACATAGAGGGGAGGCGTGAGTCTAGATTCCGATTGGCAGCTAAATGCACTTTCTTCCTCCTAATTCCTCAATGCAAGCCAACGGGCGTCCCAGAGAATGACAGGGGAACTGTGGCACTGTAGTGGGAGCAGCTAGGGAGGCCCTCACAGGGCCTGAGTCATTGGCTCAACGTTGGCTCAACATAGTGTTTGACTTGGCAGCAAGGCGCACACGCAGGGTAGGCAGAACCTACTCTTGAGGTACGGGGCTAATTACGTTCTTGCTCTATTTTCATTCCTGGCCCGTGATGACATAGTCCAGGTCAGTCCAGTAGAGCAGCAACAGGCTGCCGGTGATGATTTGGAACAGTGGCCATTTTGTTTGGCTAACTAGCAGACTGGCTACTAGACGTAGCTTAGCTATCCAACCCTTATTGGCAAGGACAAGAACTATGGCCTCAGACATCCACTAGTGTACTACAGAGGAGCACATAACTGTCTAGCCTTCGTGTTTCCAAATCTTTTTTGTCTCTTAGATTGACAACGGTTTTGTTTTGGTGTCTAGACCAGTGGAGGCTGCTGAGGGGAGGACGGCTCATAATAATGGCCGGAATGGAGTCAATTACACTCTATTCCAGCCATTATTATGAGCCGTCCTCCCCTCAGCAGCCTCCACTGGTCTATACAGATGTAGGATCTTAATTTGTGAATTATTATGTGGATTATAATTAATGGTCATTTTTGTAGGGGTTGATACATTTTTTGTAAAATAAAGTCTCAAATTTCAAAGTGGAAATTACAAACTTGAGAAGCCTTTTAAAACCTCAGATACACTACAAGTTTAAAATGTTATCCTGCAACAGGGTGATTAAATTAATCTGTAATTCCATAGAAACCTTAAAATGGGTGTAGTCTGCATAACTGTGAAAGGTCACATCCTGTTTAAAGATAATTATGCCAGGTGAGAGCATACACACAAAGAGTAACTATCATAAACAGATTCTGGAGAATCGTCTACCAGGCGAGACCATATCAAGTACAGAGAGGGGACTGGGAACTATAGAGCTGTGATTGACAGGACAGAGGTTGGAGGACCGTGACAATGAGGTTCAGGTACATACCTGGGTTCTTGCCTGGCTCATTGTTACTGGGACTTCCTGACTGCTGTGAGTCTGTAACACAGATAGAGAACCATGCTTAGTATTATAGAACCATCCTACTGGGCACAGACGTCAATTCATCATCTGTTCCACGTCATTTCATTGAACCTTAGATCATGAAATACAACAAAGGTCATCAAAGTTCAACACTATTCTATCAATTTAAGTTATTCAAATTAGCTTTATTGACATGGATGGTAACCACCCAGTGTTGCCAAAGCAATACAATGACCCACTACTATAAGGACACGTCAAAAATACCCTGAATGTGACAGGTGGCCAAAAACAAAGAAGCAAGGTGCTGTTGGTCATCAGATTTCATTTCAACCTAGACATAATATCAGCTGGAGTCATGGGGATTATATAATGAATACTTCTCAGCTTCCCTAGAATGTGTCTGAGGTTTTTATCGTAATTTTTCTGCAGACGTGTCAGTCCTGACAGACCCAGCCAGATGTGCAATGGTATTTGCTGTTGTTTAAAARAAAAGAGGAGACAGAGAAAAGAGGGGGGGGGCGATGGGAGTGGGGGGGGCTACAGTCAAAAGCCAGCAGAACAAAAGAAGTGCTCAACAGGGGTGGAAAGAAACAATAAGACAAGTAAAAAAAAACATTTTTTAAAGACGAGGTGAAGCGTTCTCCTGACCTTCACATACAGACTGGTTGATTCTGTCTGAATTTTTACAGGGCCTGGGTTAGGGAAAACATTGTGTGCCTCTGCCTCATCCTGCCCTGCCCCAGCCCGAGAGAAGCATGCACATAGCACACGCAACAGGAGGGGGATACACTCTGAAACACATCAGGAATTCTCCCCATAAGGTAGCCTATCTTAGCCTCCAAGCGCTTCCTCTGATTGATGATGTTACCTTACAGCACCTTTGGGAAGAGGATAAGCTGGGGTAACTGGCGTTCCTCAGCCGTCACCATGCTCGTTAGTCACCGCCAACCACCAGGTCCGTTTTTGCGGCTCAACCGCCACGCAACACTAACAGATATTCAAACGATGCCCACAAGAGCCTGGCTTTTAACGTAAACACTTGACCATGTCATATACAGTCAGCAATAGAAAGTGGCTCCAAAGAGCTCACTTCATTTCACCTAAAAACTAGTACAGTAGGCTTTGTATGGAAGAGCGGGTGTGTAGAGTAGTGAGGAACTAGTCCAGGCATATCAGAGGGGGACGACACCGACAACATAAACACTAGTTCATATCATATAACATAGGTCTGCAGTTGAAAATTAGTTCCAAAGAGCTGACTTAAATTTCACATAAACACCAGTTCCTCACGACACTACACACCCGCTCTTCCACACAAAGCCTACTGTAGCATCAGCCAACCGGAGTAGGGCGACATCGCCGTCACCCAAAAGCCAACAACATATGGGAGAGGAAGAGAGGAGGAACCCCCCCCAACCCCCCTCCCTCTACCAGCCCCCGCTTCAACCAACCATCCAGGGAAAAAGCAGCAAACGAGGGGGTAAAAGTACAACAGTACAACACTGAATGGCCAGGCTGTGTTTGCCTTGAGTTCCATAATGATTCACCACAGCCGCCCCCCACGTGTTCCTCCTGTGCCCTACGCCTTTAACGCGGAGAAGTGAGGACAAGAGACGGGAGACAGTGAACTCAGACATCCTCGCCTTGCAACACAACACTCCTTTTGCTGCTGCAAAGCGTTCCCTCTCTCATAAGCTTAATTTTAGATGTAAAGGAGGAGAGAGAGAGAGAGAGAACGAAAGAGAGAGAGAGAAAAAAAATGTGAAGGAAAAAAAAAAACTTTGAGAGATTTATGACCATTAAACGGCACTGCAAAAACAGAATGTTCTTGGCTGCGGCTCAACACTTACAAAATAGGTAGGGAACAACACCACCATACGTTAAACAAAAAATATCTCCCCTTATGGTTAACCCTGAACAGTCTCTACAGGATACAGAGGACACTAGGGAAGTCTGATGTCCCTAGCTTGCGCTCTTTTGGGTGCAACTTATTTTTCTAAACTGGCTAGTTTGTTAGCTTGTCTCTTTTGTTTGCTTGTAATCCACCATTTACTGGAAAAGAAAGGACTCTCTGGATGGAAATTCACATTATTTCAGCAAAACACTGTATGGTGCTACTGACTTCTCGGCCACGTCATGCAAGCACATTTGTTATTTGACTGACACGGCATAAAAATACTGTATAACGAGATCGATTCTATGTTACACGCCACAGTCGGGGGCTTTTGTGCCAATGGTTTGTGTGGAACCAAGTCCATACAGTAAGTGATTGCAGGGAGATCCTCCTCTTTTCTTGCTCCCTGCCACCCAGCCACCCTGGCACCTCCCACCCTCATGCCACTTTCAGACCCATCCATCAGTCTAGTTACAACTGTCAACTATTGCCCTCTCCCAGGAGAGAAAGAAAGAGAGAGACAGAGGGACAGGGGAGGACGGAGAGAGAGGAGAGAAAGTGGGAGGGCGCTACAGAGAGAGAAAGAGTGACACAGAGAAACAGAGMGAGAGAGAGTGAGAGAGGTGGGGAGCTGTTTCGTCTAACATGGAACAGACCATCCTGAGAGAAAGAGGAGGTAGGGAGCTGGTTCATCTAACATGGAACAGACCATTGTGAGAGAACAGGTGGGGAGCTGTTTCGTCTAACATGGAACACACCATTGTGAGTGAACAGGCAGCCTTGACAAAAGACCAGATGGTCGTGGCAATTAAAGAACCCAGGCAGCAGAAGCAGCATCTTCACTTTGCTGCCCTACAGTACTGTAGGCCTACAGAGGAGCCACCTGGAAGAGTGGGATCCAGGCATATGGCATCTACTGTCAACTCATCTCAGAGGTTTGAGGGAGCACCATACATCTGAGAGCTGGAAAACACCTGACATCTCACATACATTTCACCCTTGACCTGTAGCTAGGGAGGTGTAGGAGGTTGTTATGGGGGGCTTGAGGTTAAGTTCAAGTTCAAGTTCAAATTCCAGTTCAAGTTCAAGTGTGTTGATAGCCACATAGAAGCAGTCGATCAGGCCAGGGTTGAAAATATTCTTATAAATATTTTTGAAATTAATAATAAAATCAACATATGAACACATTTAAAAAGGAATAATTCCAAATAACCGCTATTCTAACTAGAAAAATGGAAAGTGCATACAGTGCATTCAGGAAGTATAGTGACTTATTCCACATTATGTTGTGTTACAGCCTGAATTCAAAATTGATTCAATATTTTGTTTTTCCCTCATCCTCCTATACACAATAACCCATATCAACGAAGTGAAAACATGTTTTTAGAAATGTTTGCAAATGTATTATAAATTAAATACATTTACATAAAGTATCTCAATTTAATCGATTTTAAATTCAGGCTGTAACACAACAAAATGTGGAAAAAGTCCAGGGGTGTGAATACTTTCTGAATGCACTGTATGTTGTACAATTGTATGCTGTGTAAATGTMAGTCTGCATACAAGAAATAAACTGTCTGACACAGAAATGAAAACAGGGGTGAAGACTTCCCTCTACAGAAAATATCTCCAATCTCCATCCAAAAGACGCATCAAACCTTCCAAATGGAGACCAATCCAAGACCAATCCAATCGTCTTCAAACAGGCGCCAGCAACCCGTAAATAAACAGGGTGGGCTCGGTCTGCGAGGTAGAGCTCTGGCTCTGCCCTGAGAGTTTGCCAAGGCCCGGATCACAACGCAAGATACCAGAGACACACAGCCACACTCCAAAAACAACGTTTCTTGGCACCTCTCCGTCCCTGCCACTTGTTTAAACAAACAATCTGGGCCCGCAAAGAAGGAGGAGGAGAAAAAAAAGCAAAACAGAGGATTTGAGGATCTTGGCTGTGATTTGAGTGAGGAGGACTGAGGAGGAGACACGTTGGGATTGTGGGGAGTACTGAGTACCGACATTGACATGCACGGAGTTTGTTTCGTACCTTATGCATAACGGCACAACGTGGATTCTTTGCTATTGTGAAGGCTTCTTTTACCTGTTGTTCTCTCTCTCTCTCTCTCTCTCTCTCTCTCTCTCTCTCTCTCTCTCTCTCTCTCTCTCTCTCTCTCTTTCTCTCAGCCCTAATGTGTCACTTGCCTGGATATTATAAACAGGCCAACAATCTTTTGCACTCTCCTTTTTCTAGTTTGGCATGATACCCATACCTTCCCCCGAAGAAACTCTCAGTCCACCCCCACCCCACTGTGTATATTAAACCAGTCGCACACTTTCACAAACTCACTCGTTGCAGTACACCCACCTGATCCCACAAACACACACATCCCACACAGCACATACACACTCTCACATACGTACACACTCTCGCATACACACACGCCGCCGCAGATGCATACCAACGTCGACATTTCAGGGAGGGAGAGAGCAGCCATTTTAGACTGCTGCACCCGGGGTCTGTGCACATGTATAGCTGTGGCTGCCAGAAGCATGGGTCCCGAGCCAAGACGCATCTCAGCGGCCCGAGAGAGGGAGGGAGGGAAAGAGAGAGAAGAGAGATAGAGAGAGAGAAGAGAGAGCGACGTAGAAATATTGCCTAATTACGGCAGGGCTCGGCCCGTAATATTTCAACAATACAGCTGTGTGTAGTGTAAATATTTGACATGGCCCACACTTTCTGTCCCTCTTCTGCACCAGTTTGGCCAAGGAGCAAGCCGTTAGAGGGGTAGGCAAGCTGTCCATCTGTCTGTCGGTCTATCCTGGTGCACATAGCCATGGTGTGTGAGTTTGTGCGTGTGTGTGTGTGAGTGTGCGGATTTTGTCCTGTGTCCTCCTCTGCTCCTGGTTTTTATCCTTAACGGCTTAGCCATGATGACCTCATCGTTGTGGGCCCGGTTCCAGATCCTAGCTTTCTCTTAAATGTTGCTCCATCACTGCATTCTACAGCTCCACTACATGGCCAAGAGTACATGGACACCTGCTCGTTGAACATCTCATTCCAAAATCATGGGCATTTATATGGAGTTGGTCCCCCCCTTTGCTGCTATAACAGCCTCCACTCTTCTGGGAAGGCTTTCCACTAGATGTTGGAACATTGCTGCGAGGACTTGCTTCCATTCAGGCATGAGCATTACTGAGGTCGGGCGAATAGGCCTGACTCGCAGTCGGCATTCCAATTCATCCCAAAGGTGTGCGATGGGGTTGATGTTAGGGCTCTGTGCAGGCCGGTCAAGTTCTTCCACACCGATCTTGACAAACCATTTCTGCTTCAACCTCGCTTTGTGCAGATTCGTTCGTCGGACTCCCAGATGGTGAAGTGTGATTAATCACTCCAAAGAACGCGTTTCCACTACTCTAAAGTCCAGTGGCGGCGAGCTTTACACCACTCCAGCCAGCGCTTGGCACTGAGCCTTGTGTTTTATGCTTGTGTGCGGCTGCTCAGCCATGGAAACCCATTTCATGAAGTACCTGACAAACATTTGTTGTGCTGACGTTGCTTCGAGGGGCAGTTTGGAACTGGGTTGTGAGTATTGCAACCGAGGACAGACGATTTGTACACGTTACGCGTTTCAGCACTCTATGGTCCCTTTCTGTGACCTTGTCTGGCATACCACTTCACGACTAAGCTGTTATTGCTCCTAGACGTTTCCACTTCACAATAACAGCACTTACAGTTGACCGGGCAGCTCTAGCAGGGAAGAAATTTGACAAAATGACTTGTTGGAAAGGTGGCATCCTATGACGGTGCCACGTTAAATTCGGTTAAACAGCCATCACTAGCACATTAGAGGCTGCTGCCCTATATACATAGACTTGGAATTTCTGGCCACTTAATGGAACACCAGTCACTTGAATAATGTTTACATATTTTGCATTACTCATCTCATATGTATATACTCTATTCTACTATATCTTAGTCTGACATTGCTCGCCCAAATATTTACACATTCTTAATTCCATTCCTTTATTTTAGATTTGTGTATATTGTTGTGAAAATGTTCGATTATACTGTCAGATATTACTGCACAAGCAGTTCTCTACATCCGCAAAAACATCTGCTAAACATGTGTACTGTATGTGACAAATACAATTTCATTTGATTTTGTTGAAAGTCACTGAGCTCTTCAGTACGGGCCATTCTACTGCCAATGTTTGTCTAAGGAGAATGCATGGCTGTGTGCTCAATTTTATACACTTGTCAGCAACGGGTGAGCTGAAAAAGGCAAATCCACTAATTTGAAGGGGTTTCCACATACTTTTGTGTATCTCCGTCTCTGGGTCTGTAACAGTATCTCATATCTTTTGTCTCCTCTTGTGCCTGCCTACATTTATCTCTCTTTCTGGATCAGGAACTGTGTCAGCTGTATCAATTCTTATCTAGTCAGAATTGTATAGTATAGTATATGCTTTCCTCTCCACTTCTAAATCGTCATCTACATCTAACCTGGTATCTCTCAATCCTCCACCGTTTCCCCGTTGTTTTGTTGCACTTTCTTTCCCTTCTTTCTCTCTTCTTAGTGGCCCTCTATTTCTCTCTCACTCTCTGTCGCTCTCTCTCCCTCTCCTTTTCGCCCCTTCTCTCCCTCGTTTTGTTGACTAAACAAAGTGGCCTTTATCAGAGAGAGCCGCAACCCAAACAAGCCAAACAAAAGATAGGGCGAGGAAATCTACCCAGAGGAGGGAGGGTCTTATCATGCCAGGGAGGCCATTGTGCGTGTGTGCCAGTCTGCACAATGGCAGTCTCATGCCCTGGCATCTAATGCACTAACGTATCATAACGTTCTTTGAAGGCCGACACCTGTCTGCCAAGAGACCAATATCGAGGAAAGAAGACGAGAAAGACATGCTAAGTTTGACGGCCATTTTGAGAACTCATCCTCTGCCAATACCTAGAGAGCATGTGTGGTAAAACGAGCCCATACAAACGCAGACCCAGAAAACAGCAGTAAATGTGTTAAGGAACGTATAAATCTTACTGTGTGTGCAGAATGGACAGATATGAAGACAGTAAAGCATTCTTCTAG
Source organism: Salvelinus sp. IW2-2015 (assembly GCF_002910315.2). Taxonomy (NCBI): domain Eukaryota; kingdom Metazoa; phylum Chordata; class Actinopteri; order Salmoniformes; family Salmonidae; genus Salvelinus; species Salvelinus sp. IW2-2015. Next base: position 10,577,254 of record NC_036876.1, read on the forward strand.
GAATGCCCCCCCCCCTTATAAGGCTTTTGAGCAACTCAAAAGCTAAGTAGCATATCAACGACAAATAAAGTCTTCTATCATGTTAATTAGATTCAGCTACATTTGCTTTAGATCGACTGCAGACATGATACAAAAAGCCTGTCTAGGAACACATTTAAGGCTTGTGGGAGTGTTAGGGGGAGGTGGGGAGAGACAAGGAGGGTAAAGTTGAAAAGACTGAAGGAACAATGACATTTTGCCTTCTTTTTATTCGACGGAGAGACACCACAGACTTGTTTGAATGGAACACGTACACACCCACGAGACAGTGAGACAGTGGGACTGTCAGGTTTTGAGACGTAGGAATCAAGTGTCAGACAGACAGGGTCAGACAGAGGAGGGCGGTGTGTGGGGGGGGGGGTGGCATACAACTTTCAGGGCAAAAGCATTCACAGACAGCTACAGGAACTGTGTGTGGGGAGGGGGTTCTCATGATTCTCATGAAACCACTTTTAAACATGTCTGTAGCAAATTGAATTCCAAAATCATGATGCAGCTGCAAAAATCAACTATAATTCTGAAAATGTGTCTTGTTTGAAAAATATTGTACATTTTCACCAGAATTTTGTCAGGGCAAAAGCATTCACAGACAGCTACAGGAACTGTGTGTGGGGAGGGGGTTCTCATGATTCTCATGAAACCACTTTTAAACATGTCTGTAGCAAATTGAATTCCAAAATCATGATGCAGCTGCAAAAATCAACTATAATTCTGAAAATGTGTCTTGTTTGAAAAATATTGTACATTTTCACCAGAATTTTGTACATTTTCACCCCACATTCTCATTATCAAAATGCATCCGGATTAAATTCTCAGGTCGTTTTATACTATTCTACTTTAGAAAAATCTAACTTATTTGAATAAAATACTAAATATGTTGCTGTAGTTTGTCCATAAATCATAAAAATTGTATACTAGTTGAAGTTTACATTAAACTATAATATATATTATGTGAAAACACTGTCTGTGGACATGTCTCATTACCGTAACACCTTTTCAAGTTCCTGTAAAAACTCCAATTAGTTTTTAAATAAAGTTTTATACACCATGATGCATCATTTAGAGGAGTAGTCCTTCGATGAGCACTAGTTAAGTTATTTGATTTGCTTATATGCCTTCAGAATGAGGTTCTTATTCTCAAACACCCCTTTTACCYCACTTTGCCTTCTCATTACCGAAACAGCTAAAAAGCTTAAATTGGGAAAAAGTCAGAGAACCATTACCTTACCAACATGGAGGCATGAATGGGCTTTAGTGATGTGGTCAATTGTTTGCTGACTCATAACGGCTGTCTCCTATTATTTGCAGATTGAGCTAAGGGCCTCTCATTACCGAAACACACCTTTCTCATTACCACGTAATCTTTGGGTCCGTTTCAGTAATGAGAACCTTAATTTCAGTAATGATAATAAGCTAATTCTAATGTATAGTCAGTCAATGGGTGTGCTGTGCTGGTAAACTTTATTTATTTACTTGGACCAATTGTATAGATTTTTTTGTAAAACAACAGTTATTTGATTAAGTAGGGTTTGTCAAGAAATATTGGGTGTATAAACCCCATTTAACTTACTTTAAGTCCCAATCTGCAGTTTGTGTTTCAACAAAGAGTAACCCCACCACTTAAAGGAGGATATCCCCAATTTTGACATGTGTACCTGCTTTTACACTTACCTATGCTGTTGTTTGATATTCACATATTTAAATACTTTATAGGCATATTGTGTCATGCTGTGTGCCCATAGGATCCCATCCAATCCAGAAATACCTCTAAAATACCTTACACAAATATTAACTGTAACTTCTTTTTTTAAGTCACCTTGTTACGTTTAAGTCCACTTTTGAAAATAAATGCATGTAATTACAATACAGTACTTACACTGAAATAAGAGGTATTTTAATCAATTGCATTAAGAGCAGTGATTTTAGTATTATTTGGGATTAACAAATGACACTGATGATTATTTTGGTTTACTGAATCTCTGATAGAGATCAGTACAGTTTTTCATTGGCAAACTATGCTATACTCATTACCGAAACATGCAGTCTCATCACTGAAACCTGCTTATCATTACTGTAATGCACCAATATTTAGGAAATATTAGGCAATATAAAACATATACTTTCGCAATTTTGGATTCATCTGATAGTGTGATTTTTGTTCTTTATCAAAATAGGTGTGCATAAATAAAWRAATAAAAAWAACATGTACACACCAATGACTATGACAAAAAAAAAGTTTTGGGAAAAGTTGGGTTATGGTAATGAAATAAATTACGAAATAAATGTTAATTCCATTTTCAGTGTTATGTTTAACTATAATATTAGACATTATTTTGTTTATAACTTTTTTGGACTTGTTGCGGTAATGAGAATTTTTGTGTTGGTTGTTGTGGAAATTGTGCTAAAATGCATAATATCTGATCCAAAAATATAATGATAATTATGAAATAGATAAGTACAGATCCTAATCTCGGTGATCCAAGAGGAAATTTTATGAAAAATGACACTTGAGAATGTTTTGGCCAAATGTCAGTTTCGTGAGAATGACCCATGTGTGTGTGTGCCCTCTGGGGAAGAAGAGATGTGCATACTAATGATACTGGAGACCGGTTCCCCTTTCTCTTACACTTTTTTAGGGGACTCAATGCTGTCTCGWCCATAAACTCTCACGGGGGTGAAAAGACGAGTGCTTTTACAGAGCCCGAGAAAACAGACTTCTCATTCAGGTCAACAAACAGTGTGGCATCGCCCACATTCATTCCAGAGAGGAACGGGAACAAGGGCTGAATCGGCTGACACATCATTAATGAGGCCAGGCCAGACCAGGAAAGAGAGAGGGAAAGGGTAAGTAGCCAGGAATACAAAGACAGGAGAAGAGAGGAGAGAGAGGGCAGAGAGAGGAGACAGTGGGCATATACACATATGTACGTGCATGCTCACATTTACTCACGCATGTATGCACACACACATGCAGATGTAGGATCTTCATTTGACCACCCTGTTGCAGGAGAACTTCCCTGCAATGCACAACATTTCAAACTTGTAGTGTAYTTGAGGTTTAAAAAGGCTCCTGAAGTTTGTCATTTCCACTTTGAAATTGTATCAACGSGTACAAAAATGTKMATTTATTATAATCCACATAATAATTCAGATATCCTGTTGCTGCAAGATGTTCCTGTTGTAGCAAACTGGCTCAAACTAAGATCCGACATCTGTTCATGTGGACTGAGATACAAATACACAGATGCATACACACACTATGAAATTACACACAGATAAACACACTATTAAACACACAAATGATTCAGGTCTGTGAGAATTGAGATCTCTGAAGTGCTGCAAGCTTAACACACACACTCTCCTGTTGAGAGCTGTGCTGTGCCATACATGTGCTCTGTGGTCAGGGCCTGGGATGCAGACAACACAACAGAGGCTCATCTGGCTGTCCCATGAAAAAAAGCATGCAGGCAGGGCTTCACCGCACACTGCCTCAGTCACTGTTTCCACACACACAAGCATGAACGAACGAACGAACGAACGCACACACACACACGCGCACACGCACACACGCACACACACACACACACACACACACACACACACACACACACACACACACACACACGCACTCCCAGCTGTACCCTGTTCCATGACAAAGCCTCCAGCCATGCAAGACATAGCCTGACCGTGACATGACAGAGTGCTTTACATGACTTCAAAGTCCCAGTCACACTACTAAGGTTCTGTCATATATATTTTTAAACTAGATCAGGCTTTCACTTACAACCTACACAAGTGATCAAAAGCAGGAAGCAGACAATTCCAATGTTTCAAATAAAATTTTACCCCCCCCCCCTTGACTTACTGGGAAGTCAGCATTAAGACAGGATAACCTTAACCTAAGCTCAAGTCAGCTTCACAAACAAAACTGCTCTTTACAGTGCAAACACATATCACACTATGTTGGTTCCAGGCTGTTAGCTAAAACACCTATCATGTCGAAACAATGCACCCATCAACACATGAGCGTTAAAACAACAGAATGATTTTGGTATGCCTCAGACCCACAATTTGCTTTGTTGTCGCTTAATTGACTGTCTAGCTGGCATTTGCATTTGCCCACTGCCCAAGCTGCTAGTCTTGGGGTAACATAATGGGTTACGTGGTGAGGAGGTTGATGCCACTTTCCACAGGACCAGGAGGAGCCATCTTTGGCGGTGGCAAATGTCCAAGGTTCCCCTTGTATATGTGGTGGAGGCAGGGAGGGAAAGGAGGGGAGGGAAGGGTGAGACTATAGATTTAATTATGCATGCGTGTTTCTCATTCATGATGGTGCTGGGGGTGGGAAAGGGTGGGGTAAAGGGGGTGGGGGTGAGGACCAATGACATTCCGCCGTAGCCCCCTCTTTCTCTCTCACCTCTCTCTCACCAGTCTGGGGGCTGCTTGGGCTAATGAGGTGACACTCACCGCCTGGAGGCTAGCCAAAACAGTCCATTAACTCTTAGCAAATAGTGAAGAGGAGGAGGAAGGCGGAGAGGGGAGAGAGAGAGGTAGAGAGAGAAAAGAGAGGCTACCGGGGTGTTTTGTATTTGTGAATGAACCAGCGGGAGTTGGGATGTGTGCGTGTGTGTGTGTGTGTGTGTGTGTGTGTGTGTGTGTGTGTGTGTGTGTGTGTGTGTGTGTGTGTGTGTGTGTGTGTGTGTGTGTGTGTGGGTGTGTGTGGGATCGTGATGATGCGTGATAATTCGCGGCGGGAATGGTTCAATAGAGGCAGCTCTCAAGTGTGGGCCTGCATGGGACAGAGGGGTTGGGATTTTGGGAAGGGGCTGCTATTAGCACAACGCCACATCATAGAAAAACCCACCCAGACAGACAGACAGACCTTTGACGGAGGGGCTGTGTGATTCTGCTCTTTCATCCTATCATCCCTTCCTCCCACACCCCTTGCCTGATAATTATGAGACAAATGCACGGGTCCCCTGCTGATGAGTGGCATGGGAGCCCCACAGTGGCGGGTTCAAACCTGCTGCACGCCGTCTGGACTGGGAAAAGGAGAGAGGGGGAAAGACAAAAAGAGAGAGAGAAATGGAGGGATGGAAAAAGAGGATAAAGAGAGAAGGAGAGGGGCGAGAGTGAGAAAGAAAGAGAGAGAAGAAAAGAAGAGATAAATGGAGGGAGAGAGAGAAAGAAAGAGAGAGAATGGAGGGCGAGAGAGAAAGAAAGATAGTGTAAGGAGAGAGGGGGTTCAAACCTGCTACACGTCATTTGGACTGGAAAGGAGAGGAAGAAAGAGTGAAAGAGAGAGAGAAATGGATGGATGGAAAGAGAGAGGAGGGAGAGAGAGAGAACTGGATGGATGGAAGAGAGAGGGGAGAGAGAGAGAGATAATGGATGGATGGAAAGAGGAGGGGAAGAGAGAGAGAGAAATGGATGGATGGATGGATGGAAAGAGAGGGGGGAGAGAGAGAGAGAATGGATGGATGGAAAAGAGAGAGGGGGGAGAGAGAGAACTGGATGGATGGAAAGAGAGAGGGGGAGAGAGGGAGAGAGATGGATGGATGGAAAGAGAGAGGGGGGAAGAGAGAGAGAAACGGATGGATGGAAAGAGAGAGGGGGGAGAGAGAGAGAGAACGGATGGATGGAAAGAGAGAGGGGGAGAGAGAGAAATGGATGGATGGAAAGAGAGAGGGGGGAGAGCGAGAAATGGATGGATGGAAAGAAGAGAGGGGGAGGGAGAGAGAGAGAGAAATGGATGGATGGAAAGAGAGAGGGGGAGGGAGAGAGAGAGAGAGAAAAAAAAATGGATTGATGGAAAGAGAGAGGGGGGAGAGGAGAGAGAAATGGATGTTGATGGAAAGAGAGAGGGGGGGAGAGAGGAGAACTGGAGATGGAAAGAGAGGGGGAGAGAAGAGGAGAAATGGATGATGGAAGAGAGAGGGGAGAGAGAGAGATGGATGGATGAAGAGAGAGGGAGAGAGATAGAGAAATGGATAGATGGAAGAAGAGGAGGGGAGAGAGGGAAATTGGCTGGATGGAAGAGAGGAGGGGGGGAGAGAGAGAGAGAAATGGATGATAGAAGAGAGAGGGGGAGAGAGAGAGAACTGGATGGATGGAAAGAGAGGGGGGGAGAGAGAGAGAAATGGATGGATGGAAAGAGAGAGGGGGAGAGAGAGAGAAGGGGGAGGAGGAAAGAGAGAGGGGAGAGAAGAGAGAAATGGATGGATGGAAAGAGAGAGGGGGGAGAGAGAGAGAGAAATGGATGGATGGAAAAGAGAGAGGGGGGAGAGAGAGAGAGAAATGGATGGATGGAAAGAAGAGGGGGGGGAGAGAGAAGAGAAAATGGATGGATGGAAAGAGAGAGGGGGGAGAGAAGAGAGAAATGGCATGATGGAAAGAGAGAGGGGAGAGAAGAGAGAAAATGGATGGTGGAAGAGAGGGGTGAGAGAGGAGAAATGGATGGATGGAAAGAGAGAGGGGGGAGAGAGAGAGAGAGAAATGGATGGTGGAAAAGAGAGGGGGAGAGGAGAGAAAATGGATGGATGGAAAGAGAAGAGGGGGAGAGAGAGGAGAAGGGGTAGGGAAGGAGAGAGGGGGGGAGAGAGAGAGAGAAGGGGGAGGGAAGGAAAGAGAGAGGGGAGAAAGATAGAAGGGGGAGGGGAGGAAAGAGAGAGGGGAGAGAGAGAGAGAAGGGGGAGGGAAGGAGGAGGTGTAACGTGTTTTCTAGGAAAGTGCCGGGTGGTAGTCGGGTAGATCTTCAGCTTTGACACACGCCAGCAAAAAAAGTGTTTCTGGTGGGTTAGCCGGCTAACATTCTCTTACCTCTCTTTTGTAACAGTATTATGTGAACATTCCTTCCAATAACATTCCAGGAAGTCTATGTTTCAGCAAAACTCCAGGGGGTGATGCATGAAAGTTGAATTATGACATATTCCTGGAAGTTCATGTTCTACAACAACAAAAAGTTATTATAATATCCAGGGGTAAAATTGTCCAATAATCTCATCGTAACCGAATGAGTATCAGACAAAAATCAACTGTTACATTGTGAGAACTGCAATCAATTTAGTATTGATTCAAATGTCTATACACTGACCAAGGACTGATCAAGGACTGACTGAGTTGGTAGAGCATGGCCCTTGCCATGCAAGGAGTGCGGGTTTGTTTCCCGGGTTCACCCATATGTAAATATAACCACGCATATATGTAAATCGCGTTGGATTAAAGAGTCTGATAAATGGCTTATGAGGGAGAAAAAAATACTTGAAGAATCTTAATTGTGAATGGAGGATTCCATATCTTTATAACTCTGAACTCCAGCCAATGAAGGATGCCAGTGACTCCCACTAGCCGATGCTTACAACCGCAAGCCTTTGGCCGCTGACTTAGCCAACAGAATCCCCACTGGCAGGAGGCCACGAAGGATCTCTGCCCCCCTCACCCTGTGCCAACGGCACAGAAGTAAACATACCCATACACACAACGCCAACGACCTCCCACACCTTAATTACGACGTTGGATGACATATTGGATCATATAATTCCACATCTAAGGCAAGGCGGAGAGGCCTTGGCCCAAGACAGACAATGGAACAAAGCTGTGCACTCATTCAGACAGCTTCGCTGGCAGTGGTACCCATGTTTGGAACGGAGTGGTGTTTAATGTGTTTTTACAAACATAAAAACTGACTACCAACACTGCCAACAGATGTCGACAAGCACTTTTTTTTTACTGCCATGACGTAACTTCAATAGGGAAGACATAAAAACAGGTGCAAATGAAGACAGAATGTTCTCTTATTTGTTTTTTTCCCCCTCACACAACTGTGCTCCATCTTCTTCTGTGATTGAGATATGGAGAAGTATTGGATTGGCTAACAATGGAGTTCTGAAAGCTAACAGGAAGAGAACCTGTCTGAATATTTTGATGATGACACATTTCCTCCTAGATGGGCATCCAATGGCGATCAAGCAACCAAATGTACTGCTCTAGTGCTTGAACACCACAAATGTAAACAGGTCCAGAACGAAGCTTTGCGGTGTAACAGACTACTAGCAGATATCAACAGTTGGATTTCCAATGTTTCCACCCTCCTCCACACCCCAGCATTTACCCTGTAATGTCCTCAGGTAAAGACTGTTAAAACCTCTTAACGGTTCCTAATACCCGGCTTGGCTATAAGAGGACGAGAGGCCATAGAGTCGGTGTTATAAAAATGTCTGCATGCCGCATGGCCAGTAAAACCCTTCCTTTCCTGCTAATGAGCCCAAACATCGGAGCTAGCTAAATGACGTTTTAAACCCCATGCCAGGGCCGGGCTAAATCAATGCCAGCCACGGGGAAATAGAGGAGGGTGGTGCCCAAGTAACGGTAACACACCTGGGACGAGGTTTCAGTGGGGGGGGTCGGGGCAGGGAGAAAATTGTGTAGCCAAACGTAAACACATTTGTTGGTCGGCGGTGTTCAGCGGCATTTCTGGGTAACAGAAGCAATCTGCAGTCCGGATACTGCAAGATTTTGAGATGAGCTCGCTCATCCATTTTAGCTGGAGGCTCATGCGGAGCAGTCTGTCTTAGCAGAGCAGAGCTGAGTGGTTGGAAGAGCACATGCTCTCGCATAACTCAGGAGAAACAAAGACCGTGTGCCCACCACAACGTCAGAGAGATGTGGCAGGGTTCCAGAGGCAGTAAAGAACTCCTCCACCCCTGATGGAGCTATCGCCATGGGGATCTCCCAAATCAATAATCAAACACACAAAGTTGCCCACACACACACAACTAAAACAACTCCCTCGCAACCATGCAGGGCCGATCGTAACTTTTTTATTTACCACAGCTAAAACTCCAGATTGCACATTGTAGATATGGTTAGCAGTGCCACACTTTTATCCCTACAGACACACAAAGTCCAACCTACGAGTTCCTCCTCACAAGGTGTGGCAGCGTGGAGCTGCAGTGTCTGAAGAGCGTGTCAGATGAGTGCATGGCATTCCGCATTCATGGCAACGACTATAGGAAGCAAATCGTCTCAGTGCTCCCGTCTCGGTGCTCCTTCCGGGGCAGCCCCTCGCGCCACACTGCAGCCGTAACAACACGTGGTTTGGGTACAGAGCTGCAGCACAGCCCCAGTTTATATGGGCAACAGTTGGAGAGGGAACCAACTGCTAAATTGTTTGAAAAGCCGTAAACAATGCCTCACAAAGCCTGGTATTTAAGAACTGGGCCTGGATGAGTGCCACAGGGATATCGATGTGTCGTAATTGATGTATCTAAAAGGAAATAATTAAAGGGTATGCAAATTAGGCCTAAATTACACAGGAGGTGTACTCAGGGTGGGTATCACGGCAGCCTAGCATGGCAAGCCCAGTCCTCCTCCCTCTCAAGTCAGAAAGCTAAAAATGTGACAGGCTTTTATTTTGCAGCCCATTTTGGGGGGATGTTGCCAAAATACAGAGATGATACAGTACCAAGAACAAAGACACCTGTCGTGTGGCCTAATTCTGCAGGTTTTTTGTTGTTGTCAGAGCCTTGAAAGGCGTTCATTATTAAGGTCCTATTGAGGGAGGGAGGAAGAGATTTACAGTTAACTTTTGGTTGGATTTGTCCTCATAAAGCTTTTTCACTCTTTCCCACGAGGCTCCCGACTTTATAATCTCTCGAAAATATTCACACGGATGACAGCAGGAGCACCGCGCCATGTTACAGAAACATGGAACGGCAGAACTAGGCCTAAATATCACACAACTGCCACATTTTTTCCATCGTTTGGAAAATCAGGAATTCCCCTCTTTCGCCACTTTCCCCCTTTCCTCCCTCCTTCCCCAGTGCTCTTTCCTCCCCCATTTCCCTCCAATCCCTCCCCGGTGCTCTTTCCTCCCCCATTTCCCTCCCTCCTTCCCTCGGTGCTCTTTCCTCCACTTCCTCCAGTTCGCTAGGATTGTCCACTCAGCCTGACAATGGGGGTCTTTACACCAGGCTTCACAGCTAGCTTCCAAAAGCTGCCTTGCTGCTTTCCAGTCATCCTAGCATGTCGTTTTCACTTTATCTGTGAAGCCAATCCTTCAGTGGG